>NC_138204.1:14874706-15026829 GCF_964194415.1 Vipera berus | reverse complement strand
TGCAGCCAAGAAATTAAAAGACGCTTGCTCCTGGGGAGGAAAGCCATGGCAAATTTAGACAGCACACTAAAAAGCAGAGACATCACCCTGCCAACAAAAGTGCGTATAGTCAAGGCTATGGTTAGGGTTAACCCAGTTGCAATGTATGGCTATGAAAGTTGGACCATAACAAAGGCTGAGGACCAAAGAATTGAGGCCTTTGAACTATGGTGCTGGAGAAGACTCTTGCGAGTCCCTTGGACTGCAAGGCGATCAAACCGGTCAGTCCTAGAGGAGATCAACCCTGACTGCTCTTTAGAAGGCCAGATCCTGAAGCTAAAACTCAAATACTTTGGCCACCTAATGAGAAGGAAGGACTCACTGGAGAAGAGCCTAATGCTGTGAAAGGTTGAGGGCAAGAGAAGAAAGGGACGACAGAGAATGAGGTGGCTGGATGGAGTCACTGAAGCAGTAGGCGTGAGCTTAAATGGACTCCAGAAGATGGTAGAGGACAGGAAGGCCTGGAGGAACGTTGTTCATAGGGTCGCAATGAGTCAGACATGACTTCGCAACTAACAACAGCTAACCAAAGAAATACATGAAGGGTGAGTTAAAGACGGAAAAGAAGGGAAAGACCAAAAAACAGTCATGGCTGGATGAAGTTGATGAGAACCACAAAATCCACCCAAAATATTATTTTGTATTCATATTTTTATGTTTTGATACACATTTTGAAAATGAGTTCAAAATTATTCTCATCGGCACTACCAAATTTTTATTTTTTAAAAAGTAAGCTATCCAAACTTTAGGTAAAATCTGTGCTTCTATTATTACTTTTTATTTCCCTTGGTCTTGGGAAACTACTTCCCAGAATTTTGTATAATTGTTTTGCAAACATAACAATCTTAATTCTTGCCAAGGGCTTTTATAGTAATCTTGTTTGCACCTCTTTAACCGTGCCTGATATTTCTGGCATTTATCTCTCACTGCCTCAACCCTATCAATTGATTTATCCTTCTTAATTTGACTGACTAGCCTAGCCAAGTTCCTTTCTTTCACGTCTACATTTGTGGTTAAACCATAAAGTTCTGTTTCCAGACATTTTGCCTTGCCATGGTTTATGCACCAGAGGTTTGGGATCGCCAACCACTTCCATATACATGATATGTGTATTTTCTGGTTTTAAATAAGTGTTACCCACCACTGTAGTATTGTTGGTCTGTGGGGGGTCCTTGGTGCTCTCTGACCTTGGTTCTTTTCTTGCAGATGTCTCATTACCAAAGTAGGTAACATCATCAGTGCACATAATGTTGAACCTAGAACTTTGGCCAAGGGGGCTGACACTTTGGTCATTTCTGATTTTTTTTAAAAAAATGCCTTCTACGTTATGGCTTTCTTATGCTACGTTATTTTTACATGTCCACGTTAACTCCAGACCAAGTGGTAAGTGATCACTTTTTAGTCTGTCTATATAATATCAAAACACTACTGATGGGATCAGTGAGGGCAAAATGAATATATAATCAACAGTGGCTTTCCTTCCATGGTTGACTAATGTAGAGGAGCCCCCAGATTGTCATAGGAAGAGTTGAGGGTCTTCTTGGATGTAAAACAATCTGTGATTTTGGCTTGGCTTCCCCACCCCCACCCCTCTGCAATCTTCTATTATTTTAGTCTTTGGTTCTAATCCTAGCTGAAGGTAACCACTTCTTGTAAGGACCATTTTAAGTATTGAAATAATAACAGTATCAGCCCTCTGCTCTCAAATATTCTTCCATATTTCTACAGTAAATATCTCAGCTTTACTAAATGACTGCCTGTATTATAGTTGGAAGAGCTACAATACATTTTGTGAGATAAAATGCTTGGAACTTCACCTTGAGTTTACATACTTTCTTATCGGCATGCCACACTTCTGCAGGAAACTTAGCTTGTTGCTCTCAAACCACAGCTGACCCTGACTCTGTGTGCTTCAGTTAAGAGTCATGTAAAAGCTCCTACCCGATATTTATAAAATAAGTTTTAAAATTAGCTTTAAAATGGCGCTCACATTGGTGCAGCCTCCTGCATCCCAATCTCATGGGAGAATCAGCAAGTATATGAATTCAAGTCCTTGAAAGTTAAGCATGCAGCTAAAGTATTAGTTCAGTTTGTTTTGGTGCACATGTATTCGACTGCTTCTTGTGAAAAGTATTGTTTTAAAGAAAAGTGGGATAAGGGAATTGGCAGTGAAATGGAAAATTCTGTATATACAAGCAGTCCTTGACTTTCAACCATTGATTTAGTGACCATTTGAAGTTAGAACATCACTGGAAAAAATGACTTATGACCATTTTTCACACTTATGACCATTGCAGCCATCCCCATGGTCACGTAATCAAAATTCAGACACTTGGCAACCATCCTGCATTTATGATGGTCGCAGTGTCCCAGGTTTATGTGATCACCTTTTGCAAACGTCTGCCAAGCAAAGTCATTGAGGAAGCCAGATTCACTTAAAGACTGTGTTACTAACAGTTGCAGTGATTCACTTAACAACTGTGGCAAGAAAAGTCAAAAAAATGAGGCAAAGCTCACTCGACAACTGTCTTGCTTAACCACAGGAATTTTGGGCTCAGTTGTGGACATTAGTTGAGAATGACATGTATATGGATGGCCCAAAGTGCATGAATCCGAGAGATCCCATCTCAGAGCTTGCTTCCTGTTGGAATTAGACCAGCTACTCCTTCAGTCTCAACCCATCAAGTGTTCTAAAGATGCTTGACAAACCTTTATAAAGGACAACTACTCATGAAGTGCTTTGAAGGGAATGCTAGGATCATTCCATCACAGTAAAGCTACTCCACATCCAGAATTCCTTATAGCTTCTAAGGTGGAAGGCAAGAAGAACTTTTTTGGCCCCACCCCTGGTGCTTAAAGGAAGAAAACTGTCCCAGCAATCAAGGTTTTAGAGACGTTTTGACAGGTAATAGGAATCAAGACAGAGAGGCTAGTATTACATACATCTTCCCCTCCACCCCACCCCAAGATATTAAACCAAATGCTCTCTAAATCAGTGTTTCACCAACATTTCTGTCTTTGCAGACTGGCTGGGGAGGGGGTAAGAGAAGGGATGGAAAATGGAACTGCACGCATGTGTGCACTTGCCCACTGCTTGTACAAATGGAGCTGCATGCATGTGTGTGCTCACTTGCTGCTTGCACAAATGCAGCTGCGTGCACATGTGTGCTTGCCCAACGCTTCCACAAGTGGAGTTGCGTGCATGCACCTGTTCACCCACCACTTCCATGGCCCGGTTCTGAACAGGCCATAGCCAAGTAGCCGGCGGCGTCCCAGGGGTTGGGGAACCCTTCTCTATGTTCTGTCCATGGTCAGGCTATGCTTAGTATACTTCAAACACACCAAGGAAACCTCAAGTGACAAATCACCTTCTTTGGTAGCATGTCCACTGCAGCTTGTACTGTAGCTTATGAACTACTATTCTAACAAGTGTAAAGTTTGGCTCACAGAATTTTATAAAAGACACATTCATGTACAGGTTGTCCTCAACTTACAATCATTCACTGAGTGGATTTGGAAGTTATAATGGCACAATGGCCTTCACAAGACTGTTGCAGCATCCCCACAGTCATGTGATCAAAATTTGGCCACCTGGCCACCAGCATGCATTTACAATGGTTGCAGTGTCCCAAGGTCATCTGGTTATCTTTGCTGACAAGCAAAGTCAATGGAGGGAAGCTGGATTTGTTTAACAACTGCACGCTTCACTTAATAACTGTGGTGGTTTGCTTAACAACCCTGGCAGAACAGATGCAATCAGCCACAACTCCTTTGACAAACACCTTTCTTAACAATGGACATTCTGGTCCCAATTGTGGACATTACACAAAGACTATCTGTAATGGTCAGAAAGCTCTCAATGCCAAAAAAAAAAAGTAAGAGACATTCTCTGGGGGGCAGCCAAAGAAAAAAGGTTAGGAAGGAAAGAAATTCTGAGGTCACCTTGTCACATTTGACCATTTGGTTGTGAGCTCCCCATTCTAAAAAAAAATATTAAAAAACCCACACAGAAACCTAAAAACTATCTTATCTTACATACGTTCTTTGTGATATCCTTTAACTTCTGAAAAGTCTTTTCTTAAACCACATTTAATCTTCTGAATCTCTTCCTGTTTTCTCCTTAACCTGTTTTTGATCAGGCTTTGCTTTGGGAATTGTTTGCCCTGAAGACATCTGGCAAAAAGAAAAATCTAATGCAGAAATGCTCCCTTCCCCCAGAAAGTCCTCCTGGTTATTCTCCAGGCATATTGTCAAAGGACTGATCCATCAGATGTACGTAGGAAACCATAGTTTGCATTTCTCTTATTAATTTGTCGAAGGACATAATTAAAAGCAAAATGACACCAGAATTAAAACAGAAGACACCTTTATTTCAAATTAGGAAGGGCTAATGCTTTACTCATTTCAGCATCACTGGATATTTTTAAACTTGCCTGATTTTTAAAAACAGAGCTCTTATAAGACTCATCCAACTCTCTTACTTCAACACCCTTGTACCCGTCAAAAACTATTAACTATGCTTCCATGTTTAAGAACAATATTTTCTCTGAACATTTCAGGTGAGTGGATGGAAAATCTAAGAAGGCAATTGTCAATCTTTTGCCCTGATTATGAATTGTTCTTCTTAGCTGATGCAATGATTGTCAAGCTACATGATCAAGACACAAGTAGAGCCAAAAGTGTAGTCTCAGCCTCCTAAAAAGAAGACATATTGGTCCAGTTTATGGCTCTGAACTTTGGCTGAAATATAAACTTTCTCATGCCCTTAGGCTTAGCTTAAATACAAAATGATCATTTGACTTCCAGAGTATGCCTCTACTTTAGATGTTAATCCTTGCTGGAGAAGAACTGCTCCCTTATTTGTTAGAGCAGATATCTGTATTGTTTCCTACTCATCTTGTTTAGCTCCTATCTAGATCTCCAGTCAGAAGAATGCAACTGTTCACACTAAATCAGCATTCAAGGAAAAGATAGAAGGATGTGTTTGCCAACAGAAAAAAAGGATTGCGGGGACAGTTTGATGACTCAAAGGAAGACTGAAATTAATGAGCTTGACTTGATCACGCTCCCAATATTTTGTTGAGAATTTAGTCTAAACTGAGCTCCATCAGTATTTGGTTTTGGATATAAATGCTTGGGTCCCAGTTGCACATCAGGCATCAAGGTGGATAAATTTGCCTCTTGTTGGAGCAAACTATGGATTCATTCACTTCCCTGGCCTCTAGCTGGCTACTCTATGAAACAGAATCTATGCTAAACATTGGTGAATTCAAAAATGACGTTGCCACGATTCCAAGAATTGTGCTCAGTTTATCAGAAGGTGAAGGTGTCCCTCTTCAGCGGACCCAGTTCGCAATACAGTTCTGCTTTGCTCTCACTACACAAAAAGTATAAGGATAAACAATGGAGAATGTGCTGATTTACCTGGAGAAACCAGTGTTCTAGCCTGGTCAGCTTTGTGTCACTTTAAGCTGAGGAAAAAGAAGTGAAAACATAAAAGTATTCTTAAAAGAATGGCCGACCAACCACTAATGGTCTCCTCAAAAGTGTCCTTTCTTGAATGAAAAACATCTATATTTGTCTTACTATGCATCTTTCTTCTTGAACAAAATGATATTTTCTTTGTAAATTTTAAAACCAAAACAATAGCAATCTGCTTGTAGTCATTCTGTTTTTCTCTTTAAGTGGGGAAATATCTCTGAAGCAATGACCCAACAGGTCATGGACTGTCTAGTAGACTCTAAATAGCTGTTGACCTTACCCAGCAGGGCTATTGTTAATGTCTTTTTAATATTCTTTTCATAGAAACCAAATTAGTGAATCTGAAAGACAAGAATGTACCCCATGCTGTATTGTGAATAATGGACTATCTTTCTCTCACACATGCACCCACACACAGAAATGCTATGAAT
Organism: Vipera berus; assembly: GCF_964194415.1. NCBI lineage: Eukaryota > Metazoa > Chordata > Lepidosauria > Squamata > Viperidae > Vipera > Vipera berus. Next base: position 15,020,878 of record NC_138204.1, on the reverse strand, counting down.
TTCCCCAAATCAATTTCTCACAGCCTTACTTCTAGACGCATCCAATTAGCCACTTAAAGAAATAATGGTCTCTTAGATTATAACCCCTATGAGCCAGTTACCCACACCAAACTCTCTAAAAATTCCTATCTTGTACAGACACCTGAAGTGCATTGCACAAAACACTCATTTTCCTGAAACCCAAATCCCATTTTTTCCTTTTATTACTTTTCCATACTGTTTGAGGTAAATGCATAGCACTGCAAATAATCTCTCAGTTAACTTGCCTGATTCATAATGCTCAATTTATATATGTATAAATAAAAATATGGTACAGATGCATTTACAAGTCTCCAGAATTTTCTCTTCTTGTGGGAATAGAGCCCATGGCAGGTTAAGCTTTGAAGTTCCTACAATTGGGGAAAGTAATGAACCATGCACCAAAGATTTGGTTTTCTTCTCTCAAGTTGATTTGTGAGTTGACATGGAAAGTATCCAAATGCATGTGTCATTTCTTATTGATAGGAATATTCAGTCATAATCTCCCACCTGCAATCTGAAGTAATGCAGTTGAAGGATATATTTTGAGTCACCCAAATGATGTGCCAATATGCTCCAGGCTCCCAGTGACAATGACACATGCTGCAAAAGAAAGCACCTGCTTCAAAGATCAGATTAATTTCCAAATTAATACGTATATGTAGGGGTGTGGGTCTATACATATGTGTATACAGCATGGTTAGCTGTGTGTCATGTATGTGTTCCATTTTGAGAGCGGGCAACTAAATTTCATTTTTGATGTGTGCCGTTGTGCCCAAAGTAAAAAAAAATGACAATAAAGGTTATCTATCTTAAAAATGATTTTGGTCCCGTACGGAGCTTAGAGGATGAAGGAATAAGCTGAAGTAGTAGACAAGACACTGGAGGGCTATTAGTTGATGGTAGAGATTTCCTTCATTCATTTGCCATGTCCTCTGTGTCAACTACTTATGAGAGATTGTGTGTCACCTGTTTTCCAATATCCCGAGATGCAACTGTCCCCCAAACGGTTGGGACTCTGAGTTAAACCTTATGGCTTTTGTGTGATCGGGTTGCTGCTTTCTATCTTGAAAATTGGAGCCATAATTAAGTCATAGGTTCATCTCAGTTTCAGATGCCCTGCTCAGCACAGTTTTGATGGGTTAATTTTAATGACTACAGTGAAGGTTGAGGACAGGTTTGTTTTAGTTGTCTGTTCTATTATTCTACCAATAATTGAGGTAGCAACCAAAACCATCCCAAAGAAAAAGAAATGCAAGACAACAAAATGGTTGTCTGAGGAAGCTTTGCAAATAGCTGAGGAAAGGAGGGAAGCGAAAGGCAAGGGAGAAAAAGAAGGATACGCCCAATTGAATGCGGAATTCCAGAGAATAGCTAGAAGAGATAAGAATGCCTTCTTAAATGAACAGTGCAAATAAATAGAAGAAAACAATAGAATAGGGAGGACCAGAGATCTTTTCAAGAAAATTGGAGAGATGAAAGGAATGTTTCATGCAAAAATGGGCATGATAAAGGACCAAAATGGCAGGGACCTAACAGAGGCAGAAGAGATTAAGAAGAGGTGGCAAAATTACACAGAAGAACTATACAAGAATGAGCTTAATGTCCCTGATAATCACAATGAGGTGGTCACTGACCTCGAGCCAGACATCCTAGAATGTGAAGTGAAGTGGGCCTTAGAAAAGCTGAGCAACAACAAAGCTAGTGGAGGTGACAGTATTCCAGCTGAGCTATTCAAAATCTTAAAAGACGATGCAGTAAAAGTGCTACACTCAATTTGCCAGCAAATTTGGAAAACTCAACAGTGGCCACAGGATTGGAAAAGATCAGTTTACATTCCAATTCCAAAGAAAGGCAGTGCCAAAGAATGTTCAAACTATCGCACCATTGCACTCATTTCTCATGCTAGTAAAGTTATGCTTAAAATCCTACAAGCTAGACTCCAACAGTATGTGGATCGAGAACTACCAGAAGTACAGGCAGGATTTTGAAGAGGCAGAGGAACTAGAGATCAAATTGCCAACATACGCTGGATCATGGAGAAAGCTAGAGAGTTCCAGAAAAACATCTACTTCTGCTTCATTGACTATGCTAAAGCCTTTTATTGTGTGGATCATAACAAACTGTGGCAAGTTCTTAAAGAGATGGGCGTACCAGACCATCTTATTTGTCTCTTGAGAAACCTATATGTGGGCCAACAAGCAACAGTGAGAACTGGACACGGAATCACTGATTGGTTCAAAATTGGGAAAGGAGTCCGGCAAGTCTGTATACTATCGCCCTGCCTATTTAACTTATATGCAGAGCACATCATGAGAAAGGCAGGGCTAGATGAATCAAAAGTTGGAATTAAGATTGCCGGAAGAAATATCAACAACCTAAGATATGCAGATGATACCACTCTAATGGCAGAAAGTGAAGAGGAACTAAAGAGCCTCTTGTTGCGGGTGAAGAAGGAGAGTGCAAAACTTGGGTTGAAACTTAACATTAAAAAAACCAAGATCATGGCATCCGGCCCTCTCAATTCCTGGCAAATAGATGGGGAAGAAATGGAGGTAGTGACAGATTTTATTTTCCTGGGCTCCAAGATCACTGCAGATGGGGACTGTAGCCAAGAAATTAAAAGACTCTTGCTCCTCTGGAGGAAAGCCATGACAAATTTAGACAGCACACTAAAAAGCAGAGACATCACCCTGTCAACAAAAGTGTGTATAGTCAAGGCTATGGTCTTCCCAGTTGCAATGTATGGCAGTGAAAGTTGGACCATAAAAAAGGCTGAGCGCCAAAGAATTGAGGCCTTTGAACTCTGGTGCTGGAGAAGACTCCTGTGAGTCCCTTGGACTGCAAGGTGATCAAACCGGTCAGTCCTAGAGGAGATCAATCCTGACTGCTCTTTAGAAGGCCAGATCCTAAAGCTAAAACTCAAATACTTTGGCCACCTAATGAGAAGGAAGTACTCACTGGAGAAGAGCCTAATGCTGGGAAAGATTGAGGGCAATAGAAGAAGGGGACGACAGAGAATGAGGTGGCTGGATGGAGTCACTGAAGCAGTAGGCGTGAGCTTAAATGGACTCCAGAAGATGGTAGAGGACAGGAAGGCCTGGAGGAACGTTGTCCATAGGGTCGTGATGGGTTGGACACGACTTCACAGCTAACAACAACAAAAACCAATAATTGAGTTAACCTTATAAATTAATACTATTTGGATTTTAGTTATTATTTTTATTAGTTTCCCCTTTTTATATTCATATTATTTTAATTACTATAATATGTGCAAACATTAATAAAAGTGGGTGTCAGTGAACAAACTGAGGGCTATTCGGTTCTTATAACACATTGTCAAACCTAATGTCATGGTTCTGATCAACAGAGACAAATAAAGCAGAACTCCAAGCGTTGCAAATTCCTCAAAGAACATGTTTATTGATACAAAGTATCAGTACTTCAAAAGTGAAACCAAGTTTGAAGAGATGCATAACAATTCCCCAATACAAAGTTAAGAAATCCCACCCCCAAAGCTATGCAAGCAACTACGTTTCCCCACTCAGCTTCTTGCTGGGCTTTTCATGAAATGCCCATCCTGCAGTCGCAGGAGTAGCCGATGACCTTGGTTCCCATGAAAGTAAGTCCGAGAGAGAAAGTCTGTTTTGTCTAGCGCAACACCTGTCAAACCCCCTCCCTCCGTGCTATGTGGCAACTAGGAATGAGAAGGAAAAACTATGCTCATTCTAAAATTGACACCTTATTTTGGCTCTGAAGCACTGAACCTTCCTATCGTGTGTCCCTCCAGGAATTCAACAGGTGTACTAGGGTTCTTATCTCAATAACCCAAGAATCATTATCAATATTTGATAATGGTAAGAATAGTAAGAAGCAGGGTAAAGTTTCTGACTGTCAGGACAATTTTTTCCTGCCTACATCATTCCTCTAGGTTTGGGAGTTGTGAATTATTTCTTGACCTGATTCTTGGAAGAAGAAAAAGAAGAAGAAGAAGAAGAAGAAGAAGAAGAAGAAGAAGAAGAAGAAGAAGAAGAAGAAGAAGAAGAAGAAGGAGGAGGAGGAGGAGGAGGAGGAGGAGGAGGAGGAGGAGGAGGAGGAGGAGGAGGAGGAGGAGGAGGAGGAGGAGGAGGAGGAGGAGGAGGAGGGGGAGGAGGAGGAGGAGGAGGAAGAAGAAGAAGAAGAAGAAGAAGAAGAAGAAGAAGAAGAAGAAGAAGAAGAAGAAGAAGAAGAAGAAGAAGAAGATCAAATAATGTGCGCATGTGAAAAAGAAGTAGTTGTGATGGCAACTATTAAACTTTTTAATGAAAAATTAGGAGGAACTTTGGCTTCTAAAATTCATGACCTTTTTTGCTTATACAGTAACATTCTGAAGTATGAAAAATAAACAAACAAATGAGCTTGAACTCTTAGTAAAGAAAGACATATTTGATTTAATTGATAATAGTAACCTGCTGGAATGGCCTCCAGAATTGGAATATGGAAACTGAAGGATACAATTTGTTCAAAAGGAACAAAAGAAATAGAAAAGGGGAGAGGAATGAATACAAGTTGATATTTACTACTGTCATCCAGTGAAAGAAATTTACATGATGCTTTCCAAAAGCAAAACTGCAGATTTTTCAAAGACGTGCGAAATAATTGTGATTGATACTTTGTCTTGAAATGTATTGAAAGACAAAGTCTGCCAAACACGGTCCTTGATCCACCATTCTCAAGCCCATTTCTTTATTTTGCCTCCTCCTCTCAATTCCTAGATTTTCTGATACTCCATTTCTGTTTGCCTTCCGAAACAATAAAATCCAAACAGAATAAAAGCAGATCAATCTTCTGTAAACCAATATATAACCAACCTGTTAATTCCTTCTGCTTTTCCCCTTCCTACTTCTCCACTGGTATCATATTTTCAAAACATAAATTAGGGCTTAGAACAAAAGCCCATGAAGATGACTGAGCTGGACCAGTTTCCATTAATCGTTTACATGTGTTCCTCCCTTTTTCCCCCTTTATTTTTTGTGACTTCCCTTTTCATTGCTCTATTAGATTAGCCACATTGTGGGGCAATTTATGATAGTCATATGTTATGTATCAGCCTTAATTGTTCCTTCTGCCTTTCATCATGTCATCATATTTCAATCGCAGCCCATGATTAATAGTTATTCTTTGGAGGCACACAGCTTGTCTTCAGTTGTTGCGTTGCTTCAAACACCCATATGTCTTGGCTTACTTTTTACAATTCTCTGTCATTATTCTGCTTGAATTAATGTGACAGACTCCACTATTGTGGTGGATGGTAAGGGTGTGTCTTTTTCACTATGAAACCCAGGTTGATGGGAAATGAGTATCAGACTACAAAATGCATCCCGAAACATTTGGCTCTGCAGCTGGAACAGGGTGATCCTATGGGGGGAAAAAAAACAACCAAGCCTAAAGCTGACATTTTACATCATTATAAAATTGCTTTTTAACAAATCATCAATATTCTTTTATCAGCCATTGGAGCACATTTTTTGCACAACTGCCAGGCGTAAGTAAATAGAAATGTTGGCACAAGAATTTAATTCTGTTGCCATTTTTGTGAGACTTCCCTTGTTTAGAATTCTGCAGTGAAAATCAAGTCACCCTTGTCAAGAGTCATGACTCTGGAAAACTGTTTGATGTATCCCAAAAGTGCTTTTTCAAAAGGCAGAGCTGAAGAAGCTTCTTGGATTGAGAAGCGAAACATCTTCAAGGAAGATGTTTGCCTTTTGGAAGAAAAGCACTTTTGCCTTTTGGAAGAAAAGCACTTTTGAGATAGGCAAGACCTGAATGACTGAGAATCTCCACTGACATGTTTGATGTATCACATTTCAGAAACTCTCTCTGGATCTTTTTGCACATGAATTTTTTCAGGCTTTATTGAATCCTTGAAATCCACACCTTTTGTCATTCTCAGGAAACAACTGGCAAATAGGTGGGTAACAATATAAAGTCTATAATGCAATGAAGATATAGATTGTGAATTTCTCTAGCAATTATTTCTATATTTTTCCTTTAAGACTTTGTTTCACGGTTAATCCTTCACGTTTGTATTGCAAGCATATCTTTGTGACAGAAGCAGTGCAAACAATGGTACATTTTATTATTATTTTATTATTTAGAAATTTATTTAGGGTTGCTGCATTATGGTCTGTAGCAAACTATTTGAATACTCCAACACTGGAAGTTTTTAAGAAGAGACTGGACAGCCATTTGCCTGAAATGGTATAGGGTTTCCTGCCTGAGCAGCGGGTTGGACTAGATGACCTCCAAGGTCCCTTCCAACTTATTATTATTATTATATGCCAGTGGGACTCATCATGCTTTATGCTGCAGATGTAATATGATTTGCTTCGTCAGGACTTTCCAAAGGAACTTTATATTGTTTTGGGTTAGTCCCCTAGCACTTCCAAACTTATGTGCAGAAGCCTCTTCCAGCTGTTAGAAGTATGTTTTGAGATCCCAAAACAATACAAAACAATATGGCACCAGAGGTAACTGCAGGATCATAAGATAAACCTTACCCCCTTTACTTCCTGTGCGAAATATCACAATGCATAACCAAAAGAAATGCATAGAGACTCCATCTCCAGAAATTATTGATTTTCCAACATTGGAGGTTTTTAAGAAGAAACTGGACATCCATTGGTCTGAAATGGTATAGGGCAGGGGTATCAAACTGCTGGCCTGTGGGCTGGTTGCATCATACAGAGGCCATGCCCACCTCAGCTCTGGCAATGCAAAAAAAAAAAATTCACAATATGTCATGACACATCATGATGTGATGTGGCGAGTTTGACACCCGTGGTATAGGGTTTCCTGCCTGAGCAGAAGGTTGGACTAGAAGACTTCCAAGGTCCCTTCCAATTCTGTTATTCTGTTATTCTGAGATGGATCCTGTGTGACAACAAAGCAATAGTAGAGTTGATCCACCACTATCCTTTAGATGCCTATGATGGCGACACACACACACACACACACACACACACATTACATTAAAGATTTTTCCTGCATAAATAAATGAGGGGTGGGTAACATGGCAGTAACATCTGATTCCAACTTAACGGTGCTGCTTTTCATCCATCCTAATCATGTTTACAATGAACAGCAGTTGTCAAACAACATTTGTGTAAAAAAAGTAGGAAGATTTAATAATAGTAGCAACGAATCATGTAATAGTTTAACCACTTGACTTTGTGATGCATACAATAATTGGTGAGAGAAAGTTTGCACACAGCACTAAGTAGTGTAAGATTAAGTCAGACTTTAGGCAGTTATTAGTACTCCGGAACATTTAAAAACACTTAACACTATTTCTCACCTTAGGACTGCTACATTATGTAGTAAACCATGATAGGTAAAGGTAAAGGTAAAGGTTCCCCCGCACATGCGTGCTAGTCGTTTCCAACTCTAGAGGCTGGTGCTCATCTCCATTTCAAAGCCGAAGAGCCAGCGCTTGTCCGAGGACGTCTCCGTGGTCATGTGGCTGGCATGACTAGACGCCAAAGGCGCATGGAACGCTGTTACCTTCCCACCGTAGTGGTCCCTATTTTTCTACTTGCATTTTTATGTGCTTTCGAACTGCTAGGTTGGCAGAAGCTGGGACAAGTAACAGGCGCTCACTCTGTTACGCGGCACTCGGGAATCGACCTGCCAAACTGCCGACCTTCTGATCGACAGGCTCAGCGTCCTAACCCACTGAGCCACTGCGTCCCTTTCAAACCATGATAATAACATAATAACTTAAATATGAGCCAGCAGTGTGCTCCAGCTGCCAAAAAAGCCAACACAGTGCTAGGCTGCATTAACAGAGCAATAGAATCAAGATCACTTGAAGTGTTACTATCACTTTACAATGCCTTGGTAAAGCCACACTTGGAATACTGCATCCAGTTTTGGTCACCATGATGTAAAAAAGATGCTGAGACTGTAGAAAGAGAACAGAGAAGAGCAACAAAGATGATTAGGGGACTGGAGGCTAAAACATATAAAGAATGGTTGCTGGAATTGGATATGTCTAGTTTAATGAAGAGAAGGACAATGGGTGACATGATAGCAGTGTTCCAATATCTCAGGGGTTGCCACAAAGAGGGAGTCAAGCTATTCTCCAAAGCGCCCGAAGGCAGGACAAGAAGCAATGGATGGAAACTAGTCAAGAAAGAAGCAACCTAGAACTAAGGAGAAATTTCCTGACAGTTAGAACAATTAATCAGTGGAACAACCTGCCTCCAGAAGCTGTGAATGCTCCAACACTGGAAGTTTTTAAGAAGAGACTGGACAGCCATTTGCCTGAAATGGTATAGGGTTTCCTGCCTGAGCAGGGGGTTGGACTAGATGACCTCCAAGGTCCCTTCCAACTATATTATTATTATTATTATTATTATTATTATTATTATTATTATTATTATTATTATTATGTTTTAAAAATTATACCCTGTAAACCGCCCTGAGTCCTTCGGGAAAGGGCGATATATAAATTCAATAAAATAAATAAAATAAATAAATTATTATTATTATTATTATTATTATTATTATTATTATTATTATTATTATTATTATTATTATTATTATTATTATTATTATTATTATTATTATTACTTTTTGGAGAGAAAAAAAGGTGCCAGAACTCACACATGTCATACAATCCGCCTTGCCTACCCTACAAGGTTCCATCCAAAAAAGGTGCCGGAACCCCGTTCTGGGCGTTCTATGGCAAAAAAAGCCATTATTATTATTATTATTATTATTATTATTATTATTATTATTATTATTATTATTATTATTCCAAAATGTTGATAAATGTCAGCTCTTTGAGGTAATTCAGACAGGAAATCAAATTCATGATACTAATACTACCTTTATTGCAAGCTTATTACCATTATTACAACAGAATTTTACAAGTCTGAAAGCGCTTGTCCTCCTACCCCTATTTTTATTTTCCAGAAAACTTTGTGAGCTGCTTTCTCCAGTCCCATTCCTCCTTTGGACTCATACTTCTATCATCAGACTATTGCTTAGGATGTATCTTTTCCTCCTGCCTCCCAAGATTACTCTCACATCCCATTATGTCTATGGAGAGACTTCCTCATCCTCACCCTCACCTACTGTTAAGTCTGATACTAATACCTAAGTTGTGGGAAAGGTTTCTCATTCTCCCTTATTTGTCCTGCCTGTGGACACCCAAAATATAACGGATTGTGTCTATGAAGTGGAAGGAGGTATGATGGACTACAGCTCAGTAGCAGATTCTCAGGAAGAAGAGAGCATGTTCCAAGGAGGGGGAGGACAAAAGAGACAACACAACTCAGAGGTGGATCAGAGAAAGAGGAAGAGATTTAGGGTAGCCACTCCCTAGAATCTGCCAGGATAGGGTAGTATAAAAGTAGCATAGGTTTAGTCTGGCAAGATTTTGTTTATATAGCATGAGCAAATAAGGCACTCAACATTGGCTAGATTGTTCTATGTCATTCTTGGGCTGGGCCTGACACTGAATGATCCAAAGCACCTGAAGGCAGGACAAGAAGCAATGGATGGAAACTAGTCAAGGAGAGAAACAGCCTAGAACTAAGGAGAAACTTCCTGACAGTTAGAGCAATTAACTAGAGGAACAACCTGCCTCCAGAAGTGGTGAATGCTCCAACACTGGAGGTTTTTAAGAAGAGACTGGACAGCCATTTGCCTGAAATGGTATAGGGTTTCCTGCCTGAGCAGGGGGTTGGACTAGATGACCTCCAAGGTCCCTTCCAACTTATTATTATTATTATTATTATTATTATTATTATTATTATTATTATTATTATTATTATTATTATTATTATCTAAACTTCACTGTTGAAGAAGGATAACCTATCATTTGCCACCAATATCTATTAATGTGGCATTTACTCAGCTAATCAGCTTAAATGATTGATTTCAAGTGATTAAAAATGACTTCAATTAATTTGGCAACAGATTTTTGTTTTAATGCAAATTGCTTTTAAAGCAAACATTGCAAACACTTGAAATTGTCTTGGAAGGGATCCCTTCTTCCTCGCAGAGAAGTGGGATGCTTCTCCTGCAAAGGGATACATTATATCATGTGTATGCATAGTCTGAAAATAAATAATGTGTTCCCTTCAAAACTACTTCATTTATATTCATAGAATCACATTAATATGAATGTTGGCATCACATAAAAGTTGGAAGAGGCACTTAGACCATTGACTCAGAATCCCTGCTTGGTGCAGAAATCCAAATTAAAACATCCCTAACAGATGACTACCCAACCTCAGTTTGAACATACTGTATCTTTTCACAGGGAGACCTTTTTATTTTTCCTAGACACAGGATTATTACTTTTTTTTGCAGACAAGAATGAAGCTATTTTCTATATTTCCCACCATTTCATCAAGCTGTTGGACTGTTCTTCTGCTGCACGGACAGAGGCACCTGTTCTACATTGATATAATTGTCCTCTCTGGCCAACTTCTTTCTTAAACTAACTACTTGTGGACCCTTATTGTCCTCAAAACCTTCTCCAGTCCCAGTTACTGAAATCCAGTGGCAATTCCCTGACATTTTGAAATGAAAAGTGCACAAATGTATAGGCCAAACCTAAACAAGATACAAGTTCCAGTTCCTACCTGTAAAATGGGGGAGAGGGAATAAAAACTGGTCCAGCTTTCCATCTGGCATCATTCCATCATTCTGTATAATCATTTCAATGATTGCTACCCCATGCATCCACCCAGGAAGATTAACAAAGACCCTCCACTTCCAAAAAGAATAACAGAATAACAGTTAGAAGGAAACTTGGAGGTCTTCTAGTCCAAACCCCTGCTTAAGCAGGAAATCCTATACCATTTCAAACAAATGGTTGTACAATCTCTTCTTAAAACTTCCAATGTTGGAGCTTCCACAAATTCTGGAGGCAGGTTGTTCCACTGATTAATTGTTCTAACTGTCAGGAAATTTCTCCTTAGTTCTAGGTTGCTTGTCTCCTTGTTTAGTTTCCATCCAATGCTTCATGTCCTGCCTTCAGGTGCTTTGGAGAATAGTTTGACTCCCTCTTCTTTGTGGTAGCCCCTTAGATAAGAACACTACTATAACGTCGCCCCTAGTTCTTCTTTTCAATAAACTAGACATACCCAATTCCTGTAACTGTTCTTCATATGTTTAGCCTCCTAATCATCTTTGTTGCTCTTCTCTGTACTCTTTCTAAAAAAAGAGTTTTTTTCTAAAATATTTGAAGATCCCTTTGTGCAATGGATAAACTTGGAATAAGCAATTCCCAGTGATCATCCAAGTCTCTGATATTCATTTAACCATCCTCAGTCTGGTTACAAGCCACAAAAGAGATAACTACTGTGTCAAGTGAACTAGAGAGTTCTTCATTACACATTGAAGTTTTAGGGGCAGATACTGTACATTTACTCCTGCAGAAGTTTTCACTTGACCACCTGGAAAACTGACAAAATCTTCTTTTTGTAGCAACTATGGATTTGAATCCCCAGATTAACATTCCCAGAAGTATACTCATACATGTATATGAATATGGAAGAATATGTCAGAAGGATTTAATCCCAGGGTATACTTTTAGAACCAAGTCCTACAAGTGATCTAAATATAGTCTTTGCTTCTAGCCAGAGTCTAGCTATGCTTCAAAACACTATTCTATTTCATTTAACTAAAGTCATTTATGGTACCACAACACCTCTCTCTCTCTCTCTCTCTCTCTCTCTCTCTCTCTCTCTCTCTCTCTCTCTCTCTCTCTCTCTCTCTCTCTCTCTCTCTCTCTCTCTCACACACACACACACACACACACACACGTACATATATGTTAAAAAAATCTTTATGCAAGAAATTATTCTTTTAAGAACCAGCTTATTTTCTTTTTCTGAATCCAAACACAGCATTAATCCACTCTCCATTTCCATCATAACTCTCTCATTGGAAGTAAAGTTGAGGAAAGATACACTTGTCAATCAAGTGACCTACATTTTCTCTGAAAGGAGCCATGAGGGAAATCTGTCCTGGGGGAAACAGAATAACCATGTTTAATGAGCAGATGTGTATATACCATAAATTGTATTTCACCAGGCTTCTGGACAGGGACAAAGACTAAGAAGAGTCTGTGTTTGCTTCTCGTCGAGACAGCAAGTCTGAATATTTTCTGAATGGCTGTGCAGTTCATCAATATCTCCAAATGAAGACTCAGCTCTGGTCTCTTCCTGGTGATGCTTCTCCCCTTCCTAGCTGCTGTTAGAAAAAAGACATCTGTCCCAGGCAATCCATGTGAAGCATTCTGGAAGAAAAGTGAGCTGGAAGCTAAAACCGCCACTTTCTTTTGTTCATAGCAGCAGCAGCTGCCAAAAGCAAAATAATAGAAAATCATACTAAGAAATAAGAGACATTAAAATCTGAACCAAATGGTCCTCCACAGACTTTTATTCACTTATTTGGAGGCCATTAACATTATATCCTGCCACAGTTCATTAGTCTCGGGGACAGTAGGAAAATGTCAAATGTTTTTCATACTCTTTGTCTTTAAAAAACAGACCCATTCTTCCCTTGGGTCTAAACAAAGACTACAGCTGAGTGATACTTACTTGCACCATGTAGTTTTCTCAGAAAGATTCACTAATGTGCCCCCCCATCAACATTAATAACTAAATTCTATGGTCTCTTCTCTTGAACGGGTATATTATTAACTTTTCATGAAATGTCCTATGATGGAAATGCATACCGAACCAAGCTTTCCCAACCTTACTGCCTAGGAAATTTGCCAATCAGTTTCCAGATGCAAGACAAGGTACTGATTATTACCTATAAAGCAGTGGTGGGATTCAAATATGTGAACAACCGGTTCTCTGTGTGGATGCTGCTTCCGGAAGTCCGTTCTGGGCCTGGGCAACAAAAAATTACCTACCAGTTCTATCAAACTGGTGCGAACTGGCTGAATCCCACCACTTTTATAAAGCCTTACATGGTATAGGGGCTAGTTACGTAACAGAATAACAGATTTAGAAGGGAACATGGAGGTCTTCTAGTCCAATCCAATGCTCAGGCAGGAAACCCTTACAGACAAATCATTGTCCAATCTCCTTCTTAAAAATGTCCAGTGTTGGAGCATTCACAGCTTCTGGAGGCAAGTTGTTCCACTGATTAATTGTTCTAACTGTCAGGAAATTTCTCCTTAGTTCTAGGTTGCTTCTCTCCTTGATTAGTTTCCATCTGTTGCTTCTTGTCCTGCCTTCTGTTTTGGAGAATAGGTTGACCCCCCTCTTATTTGTAGCAGCCCCTTAGATATTAGAACACTACTATCATGTCACCCCTAGTTCTTCTTGTCATTAAACTAGACATTCCCAATTCTAGCAACTGTTCTTCATATGTTCTAGCCTCCAGTCCTCTAATCATCTTTGTTGCTCTTCTCTGCACTCTTTCTAGAGTGTCAACATTTTTTTATATATCGTGGCAACCAAAAGTGGATTTGATATTCCAAGTGTGGCCTTACCAAGGCATTGTAAAGTGGTATTAACACTTCAAGTGATCTGGATTCTATCCCTCTGTTAATGCATCCAAGAACTATGTTGGCTTTTTTGGCAGCTGCAGCACACTACTGTCTCACATTTAAGTTGAGTTCGTGTCCCCCAAATCATCAGCTCAGCTGATTTGATTGTGCAGGATTGATAAGTCCTGGGTTCCTTCAGTAAAACAATGTCATCTCTCAGGATCCTGGAAATGTGATGTGTCTGTTGCAGTATCTGCCCCCTGGAATGTGGTTTCCCCCTGAGACCTGGATGGCCCGTATGCTGCTGCTGTTTATATGAGTTGTGAATATATAGCTTTTCACTCAGGCCTTTTCTGAGGGAGAGTGAGTCCCACAATTCAGTACATTTTTTTTAGGAAGTAGGGGGAAAGGACTCATCCAATTCATCATATTTTGCAGATTCCATCCCAAATGCTCCTGACTGCATTTATTTGTGTGATGGAAGCCTAACAAGGAAACAGCATATTTCCCATTAGCCAAAAGGAATGCTGATATAAAACAAACTGTTGTTCATTTTTCCATCACGTGAAGCCTGAATTCCTCACCTCAGGAATCATCTGACAGACTTAATACAGTTTATTGATAAAGGGTGTAATATGTTCAGCTTAAATTTCAACTGAGTATAGACTTGACCCATAGATGGCTTTTTTTAATTACCTCTTTGCTGTCACCTAATGGCCTTGTGGGATCTTGCAGTACATGTTTGCTCCCCTAGCAGTAGCTACATTGAAATACCCCCAACATAACATACTTTTAAAACTCAGTTCTTAAAGATTCTTCCTAATGTTTTTTACACACTACAATAACTAGAAAAGTATTAAATTCCTGGGGTGCCATAACTACATCTTAGAGCAGATAGCTACATCTTATCAATTCCAAGTGATCTCAAAAAGCTAAGAAGGGTGGGTCAGATCTATTTTATATTTGATAGATCAAGAATATACTGGGATTGAAGGCTGGTCTGGGAAGTTGAAGGCAGATCCCAGAAGGCAGCAACAGCAAACTCAAGAGTGGCCAAGAAAATTGCATTCCTTGCCATCATCAGGGATCTAGCTTAATAGAATCATTACCTTTAATCCTGAAATCTAGTTGAATCTGAAGTGCATTTCAGTTTTTTCTCATGGACCATTTATTATTGGGAGTTTGGATCCCACAAAGACAAATTGTGGTCCTGGATAGCCTTCGCCCCCAGATTATGCTTACTTACCTTAATGCAACAATAATAAACTGAGATGATTAGATATCATCCAGAATCTCACATAGAGAAAACGGATTCAGGGAAAGCATTTTGTCAATTGGCTAGGAATAGATACAGAAAGTGAAAGGGACTAGTCTGATCCTTGAGCACATGTAGATGGTTTAAATCAGGGGTGTCAAACTCGCAACATCACATGATGTGTCGCAATGTATTACAACTTTTTTTCCATTGCCGACAATGGGGTGGGTGCGGTTTTGCCATGACGCATCCGGCCCGCAGGCCGGCGGTTTGACACCCCTGGTTTAGATAATTTAGCTTATTGAAGAGCAGTATGTGGGAGGACATGATAACTGTCTTCCAGCACTTGGGGGCTGCCACAGAGAAGAGGGGTTCGAGTTATTATCCAAAGCACCAGAGGGCAGGACAAGAAGTAATGGGTGGAAGCTTGTTAAAAAGAGATGCAACCTAGATGTAAGGCAAAATTTTCTGAAAGTGAGAATAATTAATCGATGGAATAGCTTGCTTCTTGGAATTGTAACTACTCCATTGCTGAAGGTTTTCAGAAATAGACTAGACAACCATTTGACCAGGATGGTATAAGTTCTGCTTTAGCAGAGGGTTGGATTAGAAGACTTCCAAGTTCTCTTCCCACCCTATTATTCTATGTTTCACGAGATATATTTTTTTCTCCCCATTTCATCCGTCCCTTTTTTTTTCACTGTGTGGGAAAAATGGGCTTGTTTGACTCCTATCTGTGATGGATACAAAGTAAGGCAGCAGTGACTTATCAGTTTATAGACTAAAGATGCTGAAAAAGAAGGGGGGGAATAATCCAGACAATGAAGTTAAGTTGAGGACCTTATGATTACTTGTAATTTTTATTTAAACTTTTGGAAAACAGCCCAGAATGCTAGACATGTGCTTTTTAGATTATATTAAGTCCAGGTTTGTCTTCTAAAAAATTCTTTGAAAAGCAATTCCAATTTAGAAGGGAGGGAAAATGCCACTTGAGAGTATTGATTTTACAAGTGAGTGCTATATAGAATAGAAAGTGGAAAAATGAGCTGGGAAAAGATGTGGAATTTAAATGAACCCAATAAATAATCTGAACAGCCCACACATCTGCGGAGAAGTGGAACAGGATATAAAGAGAAATATCATTTTAATTAATTCTGCTTATCATGATATTATTCGATACAGCTATCGTTCAGCTGAAATGTATAGTCTTGTAGGAGTCTCTTTACTAGATCAGATGCTTTTCAAACCCTTACAAGCACAGCATCCTTCAGTTTAGTAAATCGTGGGAACTATTAAATGGTAAGGAAGTTGAAACTTTGAACATACAGATATTCAGTCTTCATCACAGATCAATCTACCTTTGTATCTCCATTTTCTTTTTCAATCTGACAACTAGAACTTAGAAGTTTTCCCTTTAGCGGTTAGAATTCCAACCCTTTTTTCCCCTTAAGCATAAATCACATTTCCCCATTGGGGTGACTGCAGAAGGAACAAAAAAAAAATCAAAATGAGCAATGCATACCAAATGAGCAGAGTCATGAAGAATACACGCAATCCTCAACTTCAAACACAATTGGGAGCAAAATTTCTATTGCTAAGAAAGGCTCTGTGCCTTGCATCCAATTTTATGACCTTTTTTAGCCCTGATTTTTAAGTAAATCACTCCAGGTGTTAAGTGAGTCATGTAGTCATTAAACAAATCCAGCTTATCGCATTGACTTTGCTTATTGGAAGCCCCCTGGGAAGTTTGCAAATGGAGATCACCTGACCCCATCAACCTGCAACCATCATAAATACATGCCAGTTATCAAGCACCTGACTTTTGATCTCATGACTGTGAGGATGCTGCAATGGTAACTGCAAGGACAGGTCATAAATCACTTTTTTCAGCACTGTTATAACTTTGAATGATTGTTAAACAAATGGTTATAAGTTGAGGACCCACCTGTATTTTAAAATGTAGCCCTTAAATTTTCCTCCAAACTTTCTATCAAACTATGGCAATTGGAAAAATCTTAAATTCCTGAGATGAAATAATGACCTCTTACAACACACAGCAGAATCTGGTCAATCATGTCTGGTGTCAAAAAGCTAAGGTGGATCAGATCTATTTTATGTTTAACAGACCAAGAATATACTAAGATTATAGACTTGCCTGAGAAGTTGCAGAAACATCTAAACAAATGGTTGTACATCTAGGATCACCCGTAATACATGTAAAAAGGGGAGAGATTTCAATCTCACCACTGTAGTTTCCACCTTGACGTTTTTACTCACCCACCTCCAACAGGCATCCCTGCTACCCATCATATTTGCAGAAAGAGCTTAGATGCCCACCAGCACCTACTGCAAAATAAGCAACTTTCTCAAAAAGTGTTTTGCCCTTCTGTTATTAAAAAGGTAAAGGTATCCCTGTTCAGTTATGTCCAACTCTAGAGAACAGTGCTCATCTCTGTTTCTTGGCCAAGGGAGCCAGTGTTGTCCGAAGACAATTTCCCCAGTCATGTGGCCAGATGGCTATATATGCCAAAGGTGCCAGGAACATTGTTACCCTCCCACCAAAGTCCTACCTATTTATCTATTTGCCCCAAAGGTGCTTCTTCAAGAGGCAACTGAACTTTCTTGTTTTTCTTTGAAGATGTTTCATTTCTCATCCAAGAAGCTTCTTCAACTCTGACTGGGTGGTGGGGAATGGCAGGATTTATATTCCTTGCAGATAGCTGGTCATTTGCATTCTTTTAGAGAGTCGTTGAGGCCACTTGGAGGTCTTCAAAGAAAAACAAGAAAGTTCAGTTGCCTCTTGCAAAAGTGCCTTTGGGACAACTATGGCCTAGATGACTGAGAATCTCCATAGTTATTTATCTAGTTGCATTTGCATACTTTTGAACTGCTAGGTGGAGAGGAGCTGAGGCAAGTAATGGGAGCTCACCCCGTTGCATGGAGCCCCGGTTTGAAAACCAGGCTGTCAACTCTCCAGCTGACAAAGTCAATGTTTTTAACTGCTGAGCCCTCCTCTTATTAGATACAATAAATCTGGAATATTTTACAAGAGCCATAGTGGCACAGTGTTTAGAATGCAGTATTGCAGGCTAACTCTGCTCACTGCCAGGAGTTCAATTCCGATTGGTTCAAGGTTGACTCAGCCTTCTATCCTTTTGAGGTCAGTAAAATGAGGACCCAGATTGTTGGGGGCAATATGCTGAATCTGTAAACTGCTTAGAGAGTGCTATAAAGTACTATGAAGTGGTATATAAATCTAAGTGCTATTGCTATTCCCTCATGAAGCCTCCAAGCACAATTATTACATTTATTGTTCATTGTACTTGCTGAAATACAGTGGCATAACCACGTATTTTCAGAAAGGGTGTGTGTTTTGCTCTTAATAGTTTCTCCACAAATTAAGAATGACATTATTGTTCTGTACTTTAAGCTCTCCACAATTACTTAAAGCAAAATTAACTAGGTTAAAGAGCTTTGATCCCTGAGGAGTTCACTGTATCACCAGATAACCTAGTGTGGCCCACCAAGACTAAAAAAGAAAAATCAAATAAAACACATCCTCTAGGTTAGAGCTACTATACCTGGGCTGCAAAAAACCCAACAACCAATAGATGGCAACAAAAAAATATAGAAAATTCTCCATCTTTGCTACCATATAGTGGTATTTAGATGTTTGGTGCCCATATTTCATAATCTTATTCCAGGTGGCAAATGACGGCAGCTTATTGTTTATGGTAAGGATAGAAAGTTGAACAGAACTAATATTTCCAGACTATAAAATTGTTCCATTAGTCCATCTTGGTTTGAGGTCAGGGAGTGGTAAACTAAACTAGTCCAAGTTTCAGAGGTTAAAAAGTCACAATTCACGCAATAATTAATAAATAACATTTACACCAGACAGATTTATCAAGTAGCAAGGATTTTGTCTGTTAGTTTGTTTGTGACATACATGTAGTTGCTCAGTTCATAAAAAGTCACCTTGGGCAGCTTAACAATTTGTCGGAGCATTTAAAAAGGAATTAAGAAATAAAAGAAGCACAATAAACATGAGAAAATGAAAATAGGACAAGCGAGTAACCAAATAACAAAAATAGCAGAATTCACCAAGGTCAACATTGCATATCTCATTCAAGATGCTTCATTTTAGATAGTAATGTTATTCTGAAATACAGGTGCTATGACAGGCATATTTGCTAATTCTTGCCCCATGATGCCACTTCACTTCACTTCACAGAACCAAACCAACAAAACTATTCTGCCAGCTCTCATGAGCCAAGCCAAAGAACTTGGAGGCTGCGTCATGAAGGGGTTTATAGGTGATAACTAGCATTTGGAACCTTATAACGAATCAATGAAGCTCATGAAATAATGATGATACATGGGCACACCAAGCTGCACTCATAACTATTCAAGGAGAACTTTATCCCCATCTCAGCCAGAGATCAACCAATTAATGCCATCTCAGTTGTTGTTAGTTGCAAAGTCGTGTCCGACCCATCGCGACCCTATGGACAATGTTCCTCCAGGCTTTCCTGTCCTGCCATCTCAGTAGAATAACCCAATCTGAAACTCAGTGCAAAAGGGTTCAGATAATCCAGAGCTACTGTATAAACCATTTTCTCAATGATCTACTCTAAAAGTGTTCCTATGATTAAAAAAAAACCACAAACCTGACGAACCTTATGAAAAGGGAAGATTAGAAATTAGATAACATGTCTGTAGTGTCATTGGAAGGGTTTTTGAGGAAGGGACAGACCATATCCTCTTTTAGAGCTGAAGAACCACCTTCGCCCTCAAGGAACCACTTTGGTACTGCTTGGATTCAATTACATGTCATTGCCTGGAAGTCGTTAACCAATCAGAATGGACATGGATCTAAAACATAATGCACTCAGAACATTGAGAATCCTGTCCACTTCCAAGAGGCTCAAATTGTCCCCAGGTAGCTGTGCTAGACCATACCCTAGTCATATCCAAGGAATCTGTACAGCTGGAATCTGACAGATTCCCTGACTAATCTTCAGAGTGCCTCTGCAGAGGTTTCTCCAGTCCTTCCCTGGGTGAGATCAGGTTACCCTGAACAAGGTCACTGCCTACCTACAGGTGTGATTAGAATAAAAATAATTACAGTCTTCCACAAGGTGAGATATTTTTTTTATTTAAGCTCAGTCAACTTTTTTCAGCATCTTCTCCAATGTTTCAGGAAACTATTCTGGCATTTCATCTTCTGGTGTCTCTCAGTGAATCAGGAGGTTCTCTGGAATATATGGACAGAGAAAGGCCATACCAAGCCATGGTCAGTTTCTTCATTCCAGACAGAAATGAGGGCCATGGTTAAACAAATGCAGCAGAGCCAACTGGGTACATCAAATTTCAGTGGTGGAACAATCAGTAGGTCCTTCTTCTCAATTGTGAAGCATGACTGCAGAGAAGTCTAGGTCTAATGGCAGGGGACTGATAATGATTTCTCCCATTTCATTACTGTCCTGAGATAAAAGAACATTTCTAATATGTGACCACTACTATTATCTGCACTGATAACCACCTGGAATGCATCCATGGTTACTCCTGAGCTGCCTCCAACTCCATGCTTAGAGAGGGGCACTTAAAGTCCCCTAATGCAATTAGTGTGGGGATTCCAGTACCAAGAATGGAAAGCTAACATTTAAAACATTATTTCCACCCATAAGCTACTTTCAAACAGAGAATCCCATCCTTATTTAGCCGGTGGTCACTAAACCTGATCTAACTTAAGATCATATGGGCATGCTGGGTTGTTCTCAAGTAATCCTTCTTTATCAATATGTTTTCCTTTTCTGGCTAGTGACACTACCATTCATGTGATCCTAAAGATGAAGGTAGATCATTCAGGTTAGATGTTCCAAAGCGAGTAGAGACAAATTTTGGCCCAAATCACATGAAAGGTTAAGAGATTATAATGAGATTGAGGCAGCAGAAATTTGATGACCAATAACTACTAGACAACATTTAGAATTTTCTGAATCTCTTTGCTGCCATCTTGTGAGTGTTCAAAGTGTAGTAGCCCAAATCTGGTAGATATAGTTAAGGTTTAGTCCAATTGGTATGGTGGACACTTGATCCATCTTCTTGCTTTGAGGAACTATCCTCAGATGTGGTCTTGATATTCAACAAAAAACTGTTTGTATTCACATAACATGCTTAACTTGGTTCATAATAGTACAATTCTCTGGACTCCTGCAGTATGCTGAACAATATGCTAATTATGCTCAACCTTCATCCAAGGAGCAATAATGTTTCTAACAGAAGAGAACATTTGTAGGTCAGGATTAAACTACAGAGTCCTTGGTGCTCTTTGATCTTGGTGGAGGTTTTTTATAGATGTTTCATTACCAAACTAAGTAACATCTTCAGTGCTAGTAGAGAGTAGCATTTGTTCTCAGTTTATATGCTAGTGGCTTGTCAGTGTTAATGGTCTTGGAGATTCTTTGGTTGGGCTGTTTACTGTTAGTTTATTTGGAAATTCCTTGATTGGGGTATTGTTTGCTTTTTAATTGTTACTCTAATATTAATCATGGTGTTAATCTGCTTATCTAGGTGTTGATTGCTGGTGAAAAGGTGTTTAAATCTTTTTTGTTCCTTGGTTTGTTGATTGTCTCTTTTGATCTTTAACTTTGCTCTATTACAGGATTTTGCCTGGGGGCAGGAGAGGGAAAGAATATTGTAATGGACCAGCATTATCTACCATAGAACGATAAGAAGGATCTTAAAGGCTTGAACACTATTCAACAAAATGCAGTTCAGTGGCAAAGTAAGGTTTTAACTTAGGCAAGAAAAACTAAATGTGTAGGTATAGAATAGATATTATCTTGTTCAATAGTAGTAACTCTAGTGGACAACCACTTACTGTAAATATGAACCAGCAGTGTGCTGCAGCTACCAAAACAGCCAATGCAGTCCTTGGGCTGCATCAATAGAATATCTAGAACACGTCAGGTGTTAGTGCTGCTTTACACAACAGTGGTGAGGCCACACTTGGAATACTGCATCCAGTTTTGGTCACCATGTTACAAAAATATGCTTGAACCTTAGGAAAAAAAGTGCAGAGAACAACAAAGATGATTGGGCGACTGGAAGCTAATAATAATAAAAAAAGGACTAGGGGTAACATGATAGCAGTATTCCCTTAAGTCTTCTTAAGAGGCTGCCACAAAGAAGAGGGGAGTCAACCTATTCTTCAAAGCACCAGAAGGCAGGACAAGAAGCAACAGATGGAAACAAACCAAGCAGCGAACCAATCTAGAAATAAGGAGAAACTTCCTGACAGTGAGAACAATTGCTTGAGCAAGGGGTTGGATAGAAGATCTCCCTTCCAACTCTATTATTCTGTACATGAATCATATGATCATAGGTATCCTGTTTGTCCCTACTACAATAAGAACCATGAATTCCCACTAACAATGGTTAGTTGAACTGTGGGCTCAAATGCACTTGATTCTTTTTGTCAGAATAATGATTTGTAAATCTTACTTCTGGTCTCGAAGAAGAGAAATTTCAGGGACTAAGGACTGGAGACAGATACTAGTGTATTTGGACAAGAAAAGATGGGTATGTCAATATACACAAGACTGGAATCATGCCAAACCAGATCTTATGAAAAATGTGATTCTAGAGTTCCTTTGCCAACTTCAGCATGAATGCCTCAAAATTGGCAGTTGAGTAAATGCATTAAACTAAGGTCTGTATTGAACTTTAACTCCATTTTATGGGTATCATTTAATGTCATGTATTTATAGCCCTGTAGATCAGATTACAGACTGGTTCATTATCCTCAAAATGCAGAACAAGCAATGGGATAGAGCACTGTAAACAGCTTTAATTTGAAGTCATATTGAAAATCAACATTTAAAAGTGTGTGTGTGTGTGTGTGTGTGTGTGTGTATTACTTCCCTTGAGTATTACATTTCCTGCATCTCTTTCTATTTTATGCAGTCCTTTGACTAAAAGCTGATAACTCTGTCGGACAGTTTGTTATGGTTTATCTCTGTTTTTCATTTTTTTTAAGTTGATGATTTTCATACAAGCATGAGGGGGGGAAAGATTTTTGCCAAATGTACATCTTTTTGAAAACAATTTCCCTTAATCAAATATATTTTGTATATTATTTTCATGAATATATGCAGTCTTGGGCAGACTTTTCCCTCATCATTTTTACTGTAAACTTTATGTATTTGTTTGTTTATCACATTAATATACATCATTCTAAATGGTACACAATAGTCAGAACCTCACCCAGAAAAGTAACAATATTGAAGATAATTTAGCTTGGAATAGTGGATAAGTTCAAAACTTACTACGTCCAAATTAAATAAGATCATATTAACATATGAACCTAGCAATTTCTCACAAGCCCTTAACTTTACCCAATATCAAGAAGCAGTGAAAAAGGCCAATAGAGGGATAGAATCAAGATCACATGAAGTATTAGTACCACTTTATAAAGCCTTAGTAAGACCACATTTAGAATATTGCATCCAGTTTTGGTCACCATATTATAAAAAAGATGTAGAGATTCTGGAGGGAGGACAGAAAAACCAACAAAGATGATTATGGAGCTGGAGGCTAAAACATATGAAGAACAGTTGCAGGAATTGGGTTTATCTAGTCTAGTGAAAGGGACGCGGTGGCTCAGTGGGTTAGGACACTGAGCTTGTCGATCAGATGGTCGGCAGTTTGGCGGGTCGAATCCCAAGTGCCGCGTAACAGAGTGAGCGCCTGTTACTCGTCCCAGCTTCTGCCAACCTAGCAGTTTGAAAACACGTAAAAATGCAAGTAGAAAAATAGGGACCACTACGGTGGGAAGGTAACAGCGTTCTGTGTGCCTTTGGCGTCTAGTCATGCCAGCCACATGACCATGGAGACGTCCTCAGACAAGCGCTGGCTCTTCGGCTTTGAAACGGAGATGAGCACTGGCCCCTAGAGTTGGAAACGACTAGCACACATGTGCGGGGGAACCTTTAACTCCTTGGAAGAAACATGGATAATCAACAAAAAAAATGTAAATGGACTCCAGAAAGAAATTCTTTCTATGTTGAAATCAACTCAAGAAACAATTGTTTAAAATTATGAGGAGACTAAAAATAATTAAATAACATAAATGAGCAACTCTCCAACTTAAACTTACATGCAAAAAACATTCAGAAAATGACCATAAAGAATTAACTAGAAACTGAGAAACCAGAGGAAAAAATGGAGGAAACTGACAAAGATAGAGGATTCAAAAGAAGAAACCAACAGACAGTGCAGATAAATAAAAATTTGGAAGACCCAGACATAACACTGGAAATGGGAAAGACATTTTATTTTTCAAGACTTCAGATCATATTTGAGGACAAGGAAGAAGAATTGATGGAATGGTTGACAGAGCTATTAGGGAAAATGCTGAAAACTGGGGCACAAGAAACTAAAAGAGAAACTGAAAGAGAAAGAAAACGGAGGTTGTTTAATGAATATAAAGGGATTAAGCATTTTTACAAAAACACTTTAATTAAATTGTCTTTTTTATTCCAAATAATATATACAAAAACAGAGGAAGAAATACTTAGTGACTTAAATGTACTGACTTGCCAAGTTATTTGGTAAAGGAAGAAAGCTAGTGTAAGACTGAAGAACATAGAGGTCCTGACAAATTAGATGAGGTATTATACCATCTAGTGGATGTTTGAATATGATTAAAAGAATAGACAATTGTTAGAAATAAAAGGACTATTATAAAATAGACGGATGTGATTTGTAACTAGGATAACATAATTTTCTATAAGATGGGAAATATGAAAATACTAAGAGGGTCAGTATAAGGGAAGATTTTAGTTACCCAAATGTAATTAATTATGAGAAAAATGATAATTGATAAAGTTATTTTGAATATTGATAGGAAATTAAAATTGAAAAAAAGAGAAAAAAACAGGATACGGATTGAATAAGGGAACTCTGATTGCAAACACATTTGAGATATGTTTTGGCTAGAGAAGACATTATAAACTGATATTATTGACACTATGCAGGGCTTTTTTTCTCATAGAACGCCCAGAACGGAGTTCCGGCACCTTTTTTGGATGGAACCTTGTAGGGTAGGCAAGGCGAGTTGTATGACATGTGTGAGTTCCGGCACCTTTTTCTTTTACAGAAAAAGCACTGACACTATGTATAACATTAGAAACATGTGATGAAGATGTTTATATTTAATTGTATAGGTATTAATAGCAGGAAGAATTATACTTACATAGTGGGGGGAAATGATTATTATTGGAGGAAGAGAGGATCAGGGAAATACTGGATGGTATAGTATTGGATATTGGATATTGGTATGGTATTGGATATTTTGAGTGAAAGTTAATATATACCACTGAATGATAAAGGAACCTAGACACCGAGTTGTTTATTAAGTACTTATGATTGTAAAACTTGAAATTAATAAAATATTTACCAAAAAATATGAGATTTTTTTTTAAAAAGCAAAAGCCTTCTTTTTGTTGTGGAAACCTTGGGTGTTCAGTAAAAATAGAAGAAAAAAGAAAATAATTTCTGACTCAAAGAAAATGTGAGAGTGTTGATGAAAGGGCATTTTCACACAGGGGCTTTGTACCAACTGAGGATTAGGTCTAAACCTGTCCAACCTTATAATATCAGCTGCATTTAGGAGTTGGATGAACTCTGGTGCATTTGAAATCTCTGAAAACATTTTTTCCCCCAGATCTTACAAATGTCCTGTTTTCACATTAGCTTTGCCTTCTTTTCCTTCTTGCCTCTTTCTCAGAAGAAGTTTGGTCACTATAGTATGACTCTCTGTTTCAAGTGAAGGTTATTTTAATTTCAGTTGCCTTGAAGAACTTCGTTTCCTGAGGTCATCTTCAGGATGAATGCATCCTGAGCAATGAAAAGAAAGCTTTATGAGGATCTAACTTGTTAGTCTCCTTTTAAAACCATTCAACAAAAGTCACGCTATTTAACAAAAGAGAGATGTTGTTTACATTGGTCTTATTGACAGAAAAAAGATAAAACTAGAACAGATTAATTCTTTCCTTTTCTCCAGACTCTGGATAAATAACTAGCCTGGAGGATCTTCCAGACCAAACAAATTACTCTGGAAAGATATTGCTTTCTCCCATCCAACGTATGTGAATGTTCACACAGCATATTTAACTGTGCTCCAAACAAATAAATTGGGTTCGCTCAACATAATGAATCATAAAAAGTAACCAGGATTAGTAAATTATCACTGCAGTTACCAGACCTTTAAGTGATGTGATTGTAGTATTGTAGGAACACAGCCATTATAATACAGATTTGCCCACTTATCTTAGGATTCTGAGGTTCAACCATGGAACTTACTTAATGAATGAAGGCAGATAGATGTGTCCCTCGATAATATTGTAGGATTCAATCTGGGTCAGTCACCAGGATTAGAAGTTTTGTATTCCAAGCTTTTGGATTCGTATTGGAGCCGATCTTAGGGAACTTCTCTCTACTTTCTCTAGCCTCTCTCTAACTTGAGAGAAGTTCGCTGAAGATGGGCTCTAGCACGAGTCCAAAAGCTTGGAATACAAAACTTCTAATCCTGGTGACCAACCCAGATTGTGTCCTACAAATTACTTAATGTTCAAATCCTTTGCATGTCCTATGGCCAAGCATCAACAATATTGGTTTTTCTTCTACAAAGATGCAAACATCAAACCTCTTTCACTGTATGATCAACAAAATAACAGAATGACAGAATTGGAAGGGACCTTGGAGGTCTTCTAGTCCAACCCCCTGCCTATACCAGTGCTTTTTTTCTTTAAAAAAAAGGTGCCAGAACTCTCATCTTGGCGGGCGCAGGAGGCAGGGGGCGGGGGGACGGCACTGCTGTGGTCACAGGTGCGAGGGGTGTTGGTGGCGGGCTGCCCCCCTGGGGCCAGAGCCGGCGCAGCTGGTGCTGTGGGAACAGCGGGGCCCACTCTATATGCTGGGGCTGCACGGGGTGGGCGGCAGAGGTGGTGCAGGCCAGGTGATGCAGGGCGGCCACTTAGGCACGTAGGGCGAGGCGACGGTGGCACAGGTCCAGCACCAGGTAGGCCACCAACCTGGCTGGCGCAGGTGAGCACAAGGAAGGAGTGCACATGGACTCCACAGAACCCACCTCCCACTCCTTGTCCTCTCTTACTTACCTAGTTGAGATGGTGTAGTTGGGCAGCAGGGAGGGATGCAAAGTTCCTGCCAACTCGCCTTCGCTGCAGACAACTTGCCGGTGCAA
The DNA here is from genome assembly GCF_964194415.1 of Vipera berus. Lineage (NCBI taxonomy): Eukaryota > Metazoa > Chordata > Lepidosauria > Squamata > Viperidae > Vipera > Vipera berus. The sequence goes on along the minus strand of NC_138204.1, from coordinate 14,993,830 downwards.
CGTTTTCCGGCCAGGTCTTTTGGCATGCTCAGCAGCAATTCCTATTGGCTTTTGAAAGCCAATAGGCTTTTGAAAGCCAATAGAGGGAGTAGCATAGCTTGTGCAAAAGCTTTTTTGTGTGTGTGCAGAAAAGGGTGCCAGAACGCCATTCTGAGCGTTCTATGAGAAAAAAAGCCCTGCTTTCATGTTTTAATCTTATGGTTTTAAAAATATTGTAAGTTGCCCCAAACCTCGCCATGTGGATTGCATACAAATATTATATAATTGGTAAATAAAGGTAGAACATATGTTAAATATACATCAAATAATAATATGCTTCCCTATAGAGTCAATTCTTGCTCAATGACAGACCAAGGAGTTAACTCAGAAAGGCAAGAGGAAAATCTAGAAGAGGTCTGTGCAACTTGTAGAAGGGAAAGGCCCACACCGATAAATTAAAAATCTTTGTGGTCTGCAAAGGAATGCTGGTGGGCTAATCAATGATTTGGTGACTAGAGGAGCATCTACAGTGTTGGAGTTTGTGGTCATGGTAAGCCATGGTGGCACTAGGCAATATGACTTTCAGGGCAGTGGTGGTGATTTTATTACTTTAAAAAAAACTGTGCTCTATCCAAGGGTGCTTGGTAGGCTACATGTACAGGCCTGGTCTAGAATTTATATTGGAGCATTCAACTATCTAGAGCAGGCATGTCAAACTCATTTTGTTTGAGGCAACTTCTTATAAAAGAATTGCCATTAATTTGTTTTAATAAAATAATTTAAATCAATTTTTCACTTGATTTCAAATTAAATGAATTATATTGGTTGACAATGAGATATTTTTTAGTACAATTGCCAAATGCAATAAACTGGTTTTAGGTATATGTGTGCACTAATTATTTCAACACATATTATTTCAACTTTTGTATTTGCTATTTATATATGCCCTGTTCACCGCCCTGAGTCCTTCGGGAGAAGGGCGGTATGTAAATTTAATAAAAAAATAATAAAAAAATAATAAAAAAACACCAATACATTTTAACAACATATTCTATTTGTAAATGAATGCAAATGCAAATTATACATTTTTTGTGCAAAAATAAAACAAAATAACAGATTTAAGAGTGGTTATCATTAGTTATCCTTAGATAAAAAATAATTCCATCATCCAAAACTTTATTATACTGTATTTAACAAACAGATGCTTTGGGATTTAAAAAAAGACTTGACTACATTTGATTGTGTATCACCATGGCATTAAAACAAAATTCAAACAGTGTATGAAAAATAAAGTTTCCCTAAAGGTCTGCTGGCTATATGTATACATTTTCCTTGATAGCACTCTATTGCCTTCTTTTTAGCCTTTTTTTTCAACTTCCCAGCTTAAAAAAGGCAAGGCACCGGGAGCTGAAAGTTACAGAGACTGTTTAAGCAGGTTGCTAAGCAACCTGTTCACACTTGGCCCTTCTTACCCTCCCATTTTTAAATTAGCCTGTACGGATCGCATTTCCTTCGATTTGAGCCATCTGAAGGCCTGTCGCTGCAATGCATTCTGCTGCTCTGCAACCTGGCTACCTGAGGAAAATTTGACTCTCCGGAAAAGTTTCCTTCAGCTTTTTTTGTTTGTGTGTGTGTGCAAAAAAAGGTGCCAGAACGCCGTTCTGAACGTTCTATGGGGAAAAAAGCCCTGGATATATCACATATAATTGAAGATTGTAATTAGTTGCGTGTGCACGTTCAGCAAGTGTGATGTATTTGTGTTGGCATTTCTAGGCCTCTTTCCAACCACATCCAGAAAAATTTGTAACAAACATTGGAATTCTTAAGGCCATGTTTGGTATTTCCCAGCAATCTGTTACTGGAAGGAAAAAGCAATCCCTGCTGTGTTACTGATCCCAGAGAAGCATTTGCATATATGCAGGTATCCTTAGGGTGCCATAGTTATGGATGAGAAATATTGGTTGCAAAGTTGGCATTTCTGGATGTAATACAGATATTTTGGACTTATTTTTGTTTCTTTGCATGTTTGATATTTTAAAAAAGGCATATACTACTGACTACGCTTATGCACATATGTAACATCTTTTGCTAGGATACATGACTACTGCTTTTCCAGAATGTGAAAAGTGAAAGATTGTGACTAAACAAAATTTTAATGTACAGATAATACCACCAGAAATTATTTTAGCCTTTTTAATAAATGTTGTTATTGATGTTAAGCTCACCATGGAAAACATCATATATTGTTATGTACTGTATATACTAGGTTAATTATTTAAAGACTGAAGTGCAACATAACTAGATTCTAAATAATCTATTTTTCAAAACACACAACAGTCTAAACAGTAAAAGTAAAGTCCAAATTAAGAATATTTCATTCTTAAGAATTGTTTAAAGTGGTTTAGTTGTAATAGATGGTTAGATTCAAAATAGTTTTCAAGAGTATGTACAAAAGATACTATTTTTTTCTAGCATCAGCTAAATTAGACATATTACATTGAGAAAAGTGTTTCTCATTTCTTTCCTGTTACCTTTATTGATTTCATTGCAGAGATGTTAACATAGGAAATACCGTAGTTTCCTGCGTATAAGACTACTTTTTAACCCATGAAAATCTTCTCAAAAATCAGGGGTCGTCTTATACGCCGGGTGCTGAAAATTTAGGGACAGGGCTGGCTGGAAAACCTGGAGCGGATCTCCCATTTAGTCTGTGCAGGGAAAGTGGGACCAATTGGAAAAGAAGCTGCAGTCTGTGATTTTTTACAGGCTGGGGTCTGGGCATCTTTTCTTCTAAAGTTGAAGAGCAGCTGTAATTTATCCCAACTTGAAAGGCAGGTGGGGAAGGCAGCAGCCAGAGCAGCGGCTTAGCTCTAAGGACACATTTGACTCAGGAACTGGGCGGGCTGTCTGGAAAACCTGGAGCGGATCTCCCATTTGGTCTTTTTTTAAAAAAAAATCCCATTTATATCCTGCCCTTCTCCGAAGACTCAGGGTGGCTTACAATTTAAAGCACAAATCAATGTGCTTAGCAATAGCCTTCATTCTGTGTATATGCCTGTTTATTAGGGCTTTCACCCCCCCCCCAAGCAGCATTATTACAAAGTCAGCTTATTGCCCCCAACAATCTGGGTCCTCATTTTACCTACCTTGGAAGGATGGAAAGCTGAGTCAACCTTGAGCCTGGTGGGATGCGAACCTGCACTAATTGCAGGCAGCTTGTGTTACTTAAGGCTCTGCGCAGGGAAAGCTTTAGAGTGAATTAGGAAAAGTGAAAAAGTGAATTAGGAAAATAGGGAATGGTTGCTGGAATCAGGGGCTGCCACAAAGAAGAGGGAGTCAAGCTATTCGCCAAAGCACCTGAAAGCAGGATAAGAAGTAATGGATGGAAACTAATCAAGGAGAGAAGCAACCTAGAACTAAGGAGAAACTTCCTGACAGAACAATTAACCAGTGGAACAACCTGCCTCCAGAAGTGGTGAATGCTCCAACACTGAAAGTTTTTAAGAAGAGACTGGACAGCCATTTGTCTGAAATGGTATAGGGTTTCCTGCCTTAGCAGGGGGTTGGACTAGATGACCTCCAAGGTCCCCTCCAACTTCTTCTTCTTCTTCTTCTTCTTCTTCTTCTTCTTCTTCTTCTTCTTCTTCTTCTTCTTCTTCTTCTTCTTCTTCTTCTTCTTCTTCTTCTTCTTCTTCTTCTTCTTATTATTATTATTATTATTATTATTATTATTATTATTATTATTATTATTATAGTTTAATCCACTTGCACTGTTTTATGTTTACATGTTTGATGACAAACAGCCTTATGTTTATAAGTGACAGTTTTCCTACTAAGCACCTGCATGTCATAAGCATTTGAATTAAAATTACCATATTAAAATCAAATCTGATGTTTTTTAATTTTTATTTGGTGTGCGTTGGAAGAGGGGTAGTCTTATACGGCGAGTATAGCCCAAACCCTATAATTTAACAGGAAATGTAGGGGGTCGTCTTATACGCCCAGTCGTCTTATACGCCGGAAAATACGGTAGATTATTTTGTTATCTAATTTTACCTTCCAAAAGACAGAAGCAGATGAAAAATGTGAGGTTCTTTCCTGTTGGCTTTTTTGAATTAGCTGTTTTAGATTCTAAAAGTTTAGTTTCTAAAGAAGTAACCCTGTAAATAATTTTAACGTCCTCCTCTAGTGCAGGCTCTTTTATGACTCAAGGACTTCAACTCCCAGAATTCCTGAGCCAGCACGGCTCAGCTTGGAAACCTCTCCCTTTCCCCTCAGCATGGCTGGCTCAGGATTTCTGGGAGTTGAAGTCTATGAGTCATAAAAAGGGCCTATATTGCCTAGCCCTGCAATAGGCTTTCAGAGGAAGCTTTTTTTTTTTTGCAAAAAAAAAAAGGTGCCAGAATGCCGTTCTTAGTGTTCTATGGAAAAAAAGTCCTGCCCTATACCATTTCAGGCAATTGGTTGTCCAATCTTTTCTTAAAAACCTCCAGTGTTGGAGCACCCACAACTTCTGAAGGCAAGCTAATGTGTCTGAAACCACACATTTCTGTGTGGTTTCAGAAATGTACTTCTTCAGAATGGAATAGCTGTGTCATAACATCATGGAGGTTAATGGGTGATGTGACAGAAGCAAACATTCAAGATAGTTAAGCCATATGGAGCCAGAAAGAATGCTAAGAACCTCATGTACTATGTCAATGTTGGTCTTCCACTTTCCCCAAATTTACAACCACCATTAAAACAGGCTTCTATTTTTATCCCTCAATCCTAAAGTGGTTTTTGCATAGTTATCATGTTGTTCGGGGGACGTGGTGTCTCAGTGTATTAGGACGCTGAGCTTGTCGATCAGAAGATCGGCAGTTTGGCGGGTCGAATCCTGAGTGCCGCATAACAGAGTGAGCGCCTGTTACTCGTCCCAGCTTCTGCCAACCTAGAAGTTCGAAAGCACGTAAAAATGCAAGTAGAAAAATAGGGACCACTACGGTGGGAAGGTAACAGCGTTCTGTGCACCTTTGGCGTCTAGTCATGCTGGCCACATGACCACGGAGATGTCCTCGTACAAGCGCTGGCTCTTTGGCTTTGAAACGGAGATGAGCACCGGCCCCTAGAGTTGGAAACGACTAGCACGCATGTGCAGGGGAACCTTTACCTTTACCTTTTACCATGTTGATCATTGCTATTTCTTTGCCATTTTAAAAATTATTTTACCTTGCTAGCTAATGGAGCTGTCATAGTTCCTATTTTGGGAAAGCATAACCATAACCACACACACAAACAAAACATGGCACCTGTGCAAATTGCAACTTAAAAATTCAAAAGAAAATTAAAAGCAATTAATTTTCCTTCAGGTAGGAGGAGAAAGAGAGAAAAAATGCAGAAGAACACATAGGTGCAATATTAAAAATCATATCTGTGGCATTTTGTAACTTCTCTATAATTGTAGTGGAAATTCTGGGCTTAAAATGATCTTATTTGATGGCATTGGTTACATTTACCCTGAAAATCTCCCTCACTGCTTCAAGATGAATATTATCTCTGTGCAAGGAATGATCAGCCTGTCTCGAGGGGAAGGGTAAAACTATGCAAATGAAATAACTTCAAAGACATTCGTTTCCATTCATTTTAATGCCAGAGTAACACTGCTAACAGCCATTATAAATAAAAGTGATGGAGTTGGCAGGGGGTTCTTTTAGCTTTTTAAGTTCTTGGCCAGTATAACAAGAGTTGGATTTGATCTGCAAATCAATTTCAAACAGCAGCTGTAAAATTCTGATCCTCAAACATCCACACCTGGGTGCCAATAATGAGGGCTGAATAGGTGGCACTTATGTCTGACCTACAGAGCACATGCTACCAAGACATTCACTTGTATGTGTCTCGTGGAAATAATGAGGAAATGAATAAATCTATCAACTGTGCATCTCCTACTTGATTCCCCAAATCTTCCTATCAATTAATTAATGAGAAACAGTTACTATAGTATTAGAATTCTGCCTCTGACTTCAGCTCTGCTGAAATTGAGGAGGAGGAGGAGGTGATATAAGAACAGTGGCGTTACAACCTACTAAAGGGAATCCAAAAACTGAACATCTATTGAGGATGAATATGAGATCAGCTAAAAATAATATTTTTTGTTATTCAATCACTAAATCGTGTCTGACTATTTGTGACCTCATGGACCATAGCAAGCCAGTTTCCCCTGTCCTCCACTGTCTCTCCATGAGTTTGCCAAAATTCATGTTCATTGTGTTGATGACACTATTTAACCATCTCATCCTCTGCTGTCCCTTTCTCTTTTTGCGTCCCATCTTTCCCAACATCAGGGTCTTCTTCAATGAGTCCTCTCTTCTTATTTGGTGGCCAAAGTATTTGAGCTTCAGCTTCAGTATCTGTCCTTCCAAAGCACAGTTAGAGTTGATTTCTTTTAGGATCGACTGATTTGATCTCCTTGCCGTCCAAGGGACTCTCAAGAGTTCTTCTCCAACACCAAAAGATAACATTAGATCTGATTAAGTCTGAGTGTTTGCTGAGATATGGTTTGGCAGACTTCTGCAAAAAACCCAATATTTTTGTTAGTAAGTGGAATTTGTGGGGGTTGCTCAACTTCAAATTGAGCACAATATGAAAAACTGAGCCCTTGGCCCATATTCAGGTGGTTTAACATTTCATGGATTTGATTCAATCACAATACACTGCTGAATCAAAAGAGAAAGAAAGAAATCCTTGCAGGAGAGAAAATGTATGTGCTAAGTTGAATAGTGAAAGTGCAAGGCCTGCTTTTGTGCACATTCTTTACGTTTTGGGAAAAATGTGCACATAAGCAGTCTATGAAGAGGAAATGGGGCACATTACTATTATCTGTCTATGTACGTTTGGGTGTATGAAGAAAATAAACATAACAAAATGGAAGCTGAATCCTTTTCCTCTCTGTCCTTTGGACAAGACCATTGTAAATTCCTGTTCATCTCTTTGCCAATCCTATCAGATGCAAATCTTTCCTGCACACAGACAAAGAATCCCTGCAATCCTATCTAAACCAAAGAATAGAAGCATCTCACCAGCTCACAATATAGCCCAAGGGTCGCCCTCGCAAGGAAATTGCACTCTAGGGAAACCTCAACTCTTCTACAGTCCATCAGCTGATAACCTCAACATTTCTTCTTCTTCACAATGGACTTCCCAACTCTGCTGTCCTTCTTAAAGTCCATTTTGCTTAAAAATAGAATTAACCTCAAGGGTACTGGCAAGGACCTGCCTAGTGTCCCCAAATCGGCCAGCAATTCAGAGCCCTAGGATTTCCCACCTTATATCCCTCCTCCACTTGGATCAAAATCTTTGTTTTTCCATTGTTTAAGGTACTTTTTTTCTTTTAAAGCACACACCCAACCATTGTTGCAATAAATATGTTCTTCTCATCATTATACTGCTTCGTCAGACTGAATCCAAACAAAATGTGAGTGTGTGTGTGTGTGTTCACCCATATCCCTATCCATATGACTCTTCATAGAAAGTTCATATTAGAAAATAATGTGCTTTCTTCCAACATTACCCAACTATCTAGTCAATGTGTTCCAAGAAATATACCTGTAGGAGACCAGACTGAGCCCGAGGGAGGAGTCAAATGCATCATCCATCATGAGTCCCTTCATGCCCACAAGAGATCTAAGTCCAGCCCACCTTGAATTCTGTGGGTTCTTATCTACTGCCAATTTGCTTGGGTTGTTTAGTAGTTCAGATTCTTGTAGAGAGTTTAAGCTTGCAATAAATCTTTATACCCATTTGAGCTACCTGGATCTTCTGCTTTCCCTGGCACTTAACAATACCTCTTGTATTATTTCTAATTTAGACATGGTCACAAAGCACTCAAAGATTGTCACTTGAAATCACTTGTCCAATATTATGCAAGCAGTGTCTTCTACTCCTGCAGATTATGTGACTAGTAAGGCATCACCAAAAGCCTATTCCCTCTCTGAGGGAGGGAGAGGGGCAGTTAAAAATGTGATAGATAGATAGATAGATAGATAGATAGATAGATAGATAGATAGATAGATAGATAGATAGATAGATAGATAGATAGATAGATAGAGATGGATACAGATACAGATACAGATACAGAAACAGAAACAGATACAGAGAGAGATGCATAAATATCTTACTGAACTTGCTATTCTTCCCCCCCACCACCCACATACACAATTTGTAACTCTGCCCCTTCACAATGTTGATTTTACATTATTGGCTTCCTGCAGAAATAACACCTTTAGCATAATAGACTTAATGAAAAAAGGTCTGCATGCATTCAATTACACCTAAGTAGGCTTCCAGGCAAATCAAAGTCATGCAGGAATCTGGCATCATTTGAGTCAGGTTAGCAGGGGGTGGGGCTTAACTGGAACACTTGCTTAGAGCAAGGACTGTTGCATGCTCAACTAGGTAACTTATTATACTCTGGAGAAGGACTAAATTCACTCTTTCAATGCCCTGCACTGTTGGTATTCTAGTTCCTTAATACAAAACGTGCCAGCAGACCTACTGTTGTGGAACATTCCTTAGTATGAAGAAGCTTGGAGCTTATTTAACTAATCTGCCACAGACAACATGCACTGGCCATACTTCCTGGCTCACCTAAATTATATTTTTGGTTAATAAAAATTATAGTCATAAACTGTTGATAAGAAAGAAATGTCTGGATAGTGGACATTGCAATATCTGGAGAAAAGCAGCATAGAAGAGAGAGAACTGGAGAAAATTGCAAAATATAAAGACCAGCAAATAGAAGTAGAAAAACTACTGTATGGCAAATGAAAGTAAAAACAGTACCAATAGTAATAAGTGCCTTGGTAATAATAATAATAGGCACCTTTGATTCCAAAACATCTAGAATGCCACTTGAATACTATTGAAATTGGCAAAATCACTATCAGTCAATTTCAAAAGGCAGCTTTATTTCGGAGCAGTTTACATTCTGCAAAGATATCTTAAATACCATTAAACCATGTCTGCCTAATCCCAACCTCTTGGAAAGGACTCAATAGATGCCAGTTCCAGTCTAAACCTCTGTCTGTGTGGCCAACCATGAATAAAAGCTGATGTGTAAATAGTCTTCTTTTCCTCCAACATCATCTATCATTTGAGGAAAGACTGGGAGCCCTACAAAGCCTCATAATAGAGTTGGAAGGGACTTTGGAGGTCTTCTAGTCCAACCTCCTGCTCAAGCAAGAAACCCTATACCATTTCAGACAGTTGTCTAATCTCTTCTTAAAAGCCTCCAGTATAGGACCACCCACAACTTCTGGAGGCAATCAATTCCAATGACTACCGTATTTTCCGGCGTATAAGATGACTTTTTAACCCATGAAAATCATCTCAAAAGTTGGGGGGGTCGTCTTATACGCCAGTCGTCTTATACGCCAGAAAATAGTACATAAATCAATCGAGCGCCCCCGTTCTTGCAAAGTAACTTCAAGCCTCCTTAGTCCAGTCCCCCCTCCAACGTGACTCTCCCTTCCCACCCCCAAGAGCCTCTCACCCCCTTCCCCTCCCCCTTGCAAACGCCAGACCCCGGGAGCTCTTGCGTCTATTCCAAAGGGTGGGTGGAAGGAAAAGCCCCTTTCGGCTCCAGCTTGGCTGCACGTCAGCGAGCCCGGGAAGGCACGCCCTCCCCTCTCACTGTGGAGGAAGCAGGGCAGGCTGGCGTCTGGCGGGAGCTGGCAGGGCAGTCCTGCGCACGCACGCGCTCCGCGGCTCCTAAGGAGTCCTCGGGGAGCCATGGCAGGTGCCTCACACTCTTCCCTCTTGAGGCAGCATCGGCGGAGCCATCCGGCGTTGGGCGGGAGCCGGCAGGGCAGTCCTGCACATGCGCGCACTCCCCGGCTGCTAAGGAGCCCTCCTTAGCAGCCGGGGAGTGCGCGTGTGCGCAGGACTGCCCTGCCGGCTCCCGCCAGACGCCAGCCTGCCCTGCTTCCTCCACAGTGAGAGGGGAGGGCGTGCCTTCCCGGGCTCGCTGATTTTCCAGCGTATAAGACAAAAAATCTTGAAAATCATCTCAAAAGTTGGGGGGTCATCTTATACGCCCAGTCGTCTTATATGCCGGAAAATACGGTAATTGTTCTAACTGAACAGTAGAAACATGAACTCAGAAATATGAAGTTATATATTTGCAGCAAATGTAAGTGTTGGGTGCCTACTGCTCAGAATTTTGAATTTTGAAAATGTGCTATCAGGTACTGTGCAAAAAGGCAGAATTAGTGGCAAGGAACAATATTTACTACTTTTCCTTTTGGTAGAATATCAAAGAATCATGGTAGGCCATGTCCATCATACCTACCATTTTGTGAATAGGTAAACTCTCTTTATGGTAGCAATTTTGTGGTGCCAATGATAGGCACTCCACACTCCAAATGTGCCCATTATCTAAAAAAAAATTGCCTAGGACTGCTTTATCTTTTTGCTTTATCTTCTCAGATATTTATTTTAAAATGCTGATAACTTAGGTGAAGTTCCTGTACAGTCTAGAGGGGTTACTGGCCATCAAAAGTTGTCCTCTGTGGTTCTTGTACTCTTGGAGCTGAGCTCTGAACCTCTCATTTTGGTCCCACTGTTACAGATAATGAGACACTCTGTACAGTTTAAAATTCAGAGCAACCATGTCACAGAAAGCTCATGGAGGAAAAAATGCATTTATTAAAACCCACATGCAGAAGAATTCAAGCACGGTGTACTTTTCCCTCCTTTCAATAATACTTCATCACGGCCTTCAGGATATTATCTCACTCAGGGGCCCAAAGAGCAGGACAAAAGAATATCCGCATCACAAATCTCTTTAAAGTTCACATTTGGCGGGGAGTAATCGCCAACATTAATTTGTGCTCAGGGTGTGGGCTTTCAAAGATAAGGCAAGCTTCAAGCCAAAGCAAATGCCTTCATGTTGCAAGAATTCAATTGAGCAGAGGAAGTCTCAGCAGAGAAATTTAAAGAGAGAAACACACACTGAGTCTACGGTCTTTTCTTAATGCCAAGAGGCAAAGTCCTGGGAGAACTCTGTGCTCTTGGAAGGGCTGTAGTTTGCATGGATAGCCTTCTGTGAAATTATCGGAAAGAAAGAAAGAAAGAAAGAAAGAAAGAAAGAAAGAAAGAAAGAAAGAAAGAAAGAAAGAAAGAAAGAAAGAAAGAAAGAAAGAAAGGAAGGAAGGAAGGAAGGAAGGAAGGAAGGAAGGAAGGAAGGAAGGAAGGAAGGAAGGAAGGAAGGAAGGAAGAGGGAGGGAGGGAGGGAGGGAGGGGAAGGAAGGAAGGAAGGAAGGAAGGAAGGAAGGAGGAGGGAGGGAGGGAGGGAGGGGAAGGAAGGAAGGAAGGAAGGAAGGAAGGAAGGAAGAGGGAGGGAGGGAGGGAGGGAGGGGAAGGAAGGAAGGAAGGAAGGAAGGAAGGAAGGAAGGAAGGAGGAAGGAATCAGCTTGCCACAGCCAATTCGCTATAGCCAACTCACCACAGCCAATTCACCACAGGACAACTCACTATGGAACAAGAATTACACTAATATCAAAGAAATAATGGAACAGAATCGTTAAACAAAGGATACCAAAGGAGGGACAAAATGAAATGTGAATGACAAAAAGTGAAATAATTTAATTATTTTAAATAATTAAATTGTTGAATTTAACAATTCCAGCCGATCCGAATCCGACCGGTTGCGACTAAGAACCTTTATTAGGTCTTATCTCTCAGCGATGAGGACGGTGAGGTGTAATTACTTCTCTGCCCTCATCGCGTCCGCAGAAAATCGCCCGGCCGCCCTGTTCAGGGTGACCCGCTCCCTCCTTAATCAGGAGGTGAGGGAGGATCCCTTGCAGGGTCGTGAGGAGTTTGGACAACATGTGCTGGATAAAATCGCTCGGATTCGGACCGGTCTGGACTCCAACTGGGCAGAGTCTGACGAGCAGGACATGGGCGGTCTTGTCGATGTTATTTGGGAGGAGTTTGATTCTGTAACCCCTGAGTAAGTGGACAGGATTATGGGGAGGCTGAGCTCCACCACATGTTTATTGGACCCGTGCCCTTCTTGGCTGGTTTATGCAGCCCGGGAGAGGACACGAGGCTGGTTCCAGGCAGTTATATCTGCTTCTTTGAGTGAGGGTAATTTCCCCGCCGTCTTGAAGGAGGCGGTGGTGAGACCTCTCCTCAAGAAGCCTGCTCTGGACCCAGCTGTTTTGAACAACTTTTGTCCGGTCTCCAACCTTCGCTTTCTTGCGAAGGTTGTTGAGAGTGTGGTGGCGCATCAGCTTCCCCTGGTCCTGGATGAAGCGGATTATCTAGACCCGTTCCAATCGGGTTTCAGGCCTGGGTACAGCACGGAGACGGCATTGGTCGCTCTGGTGAATGATCTCTGGAGGGCTCGGGACAGAGGATATTCCTCTGTCCTTGTCCTATTAGACCTCTCGGCGGCTTTCGATACCATCGACCATGGTATCCTCCTGCGGCGTCTCAGGGGATTGGGAGTGGAAGGCACAGTTCTTCAGTGGTTCTCCTCCTATCTCCTGGGTCGCTCGCAGTCGGTGTTGGCAGGAGGGCAGAGGTCGACCCCTAGGACCCTCGCTTGTGGAGTTCCTCAGGGGTCGGTCCTCTCGCCTCTCCTGTTCAACATCTACATGAAACCGCTGGGTGAGATCATTCGTGGTTTTGGAGTTGGGTATCATCAATATGCTGATGATACTCAACTTTTTATTTCGACCCCAAACCACCCCAGTGATGCCCTCGATGTGATGTCCCGTTGCCTGGAGGCGGTGCGGGCCTGGATGGGGAGGAACAGACTTCAACTCAACCCCGACAAGACTGAGTGGCTATGCATTCCAGCATCCCGGGACATTCAAAATATTCCATCTCTTCTTATGGGGGGTGAGTTTTTACACCCCCCCCCGTGGATAGGGCTCGCAACTTGGGAGTCCTCCTAGATTCACGACTCACTTTGGAAGATCATATAGTGGCCGTGACTAGGGGGGCTTTTGCCCAGGTTCGCCTGGTGCGCCAGTTGCGGCCCTATCTGGACCGGGATGCCCTGTGTACAGTCACTCATGCGCTCGTGACCTCTCGCCTGGACTACTGCAATGCTCTCTACATGGGGCTTCCCTTGAAGACCACTCGGAGGCTCCAACTGGTACAGAATGCAGCCGCGAGAGTTGTCTTGGGAGTTTCCCGGTACTCCCATGTTACACCTTTGCTCCGCGAGCTGCATTGGTTACCAGTTGTCTTCCGGGTGAGGTTCAAGGTTTTGGTTATGATCTTCAAGTCCTTACATGGCATGGGTCCGGGATACCTTGAGGACCACCTGCTGCCGGCGTCAACTCCCCTCCACCCTGTGCGTGCCCACAGAGAGGGTCTCCTCAGGGTGCCTCCGGTCAGGGAATGTCGACTAGTGGCCCCCAGGCGGAGGGCCTTCTCTGTGGGTGCTCCGGCACTATGGAAAAAACTGCCGGTTGAGCTCCGGATGGCATAGGACCTCCGCTCCTTCCGCCGCGGGCTGAAGACCCACTTCTTTGAACTAGCTGGTCTGGCCTGATGGGGAGGGGTTTTTTTTAACAGTTTTTTTTTATTATTTTATTGTCATTGTATTTTAATTGGGCATTGGTTTAATCTCTTTTTAATTTTTGTACCGCTATTTATTTATATATGCCCTGTTAACCGCCCTGAGTCCTTCGGGAGAAGGGCGGTATAGAAATTGAATAAACCTAAACCTAAACCGAATTGTCCCACACCAAGTTGTCCTGTGGCAAGCTGGCCATGGTGAGGTGTGCCATGGCAAATTTGCCAATTCTGCACCATAAACCCTCTATCTTCCTTTGTATTACTAACTTCATTCACGTTAGCGATATTTTGGTGTTCCATGAAGATAAACTGGATAGCATTAACATCTTAAATTGATGATATCCAGTTTAACTTCACAAAACACCAAAATATCGTCAACCCTTTGATTTCCTATGAAGATAAATTAGATGTCATTAACATGAAAAGTACAAAGCTTCATTTTCAGTGTTTACTTGTCTAACATTTGGATCACATGTTGGTGACAAATGGCTTGAATCATTTTTAGGTTAGGATTAGAGTTAATCTGTAAAACCACATCACCAAGGCAGTAATTGTGGTAGCTGTTCCTTTGTTGCATTTCCTTCTTTTCTCCAAACAAACATGTCTCTTTTGGATCAAGGTTTTAGTGTGATTTCTATCATTCACTGGGCTGTTAATAGGAATGTTCTCTTACTATTTTTATGCTCTGGAGTATACAACCAATAGAAAAAGAAATCACAGGTTCCAGAGATAGGTGATAGGCACCATCATTAATTAATAATACATTTACATTGTATTTTCATACCTGACTTCAGTATTTCTTAACCCCGGGCAACTTTAAGACAAGCAGACTTCAGCTCCTAGAATTCTCCTGCCAGCATTTTGCCGAGGCTGAGAAATACTGTCTGAGTCTAAATAAAAGCAGAGCAAATAAAAAAACACAAGGAGGCTAAAACAAGAAAATGAATGAGCTAAAAGATAAGCATTAATGTTCCAATTTTCTATGAGACCTAGAAAAATCATTTGGGCAGATGTAACGGTTATATCCGCCTGAGAGATGGGGGGGGAAAAACCCAAAAAACTAGCAGCCAACGATGCTCTCAGATTCATGCCCCAAGGGTTCTTTCCAAAAGAAGCAGAGACTGCATTTTCTTTTGCAGGGATCTAAAACAGAAAAAAAAGCCTCCTCCCATCACTTTGATCTGAAAGAAAGAGGTCCTATTATTTACTCATTTGACATATGCCTGCTGATATCGGCCTATTTTTATCAACATGCTGCACTAAGCAGAGAATTGGATTCATGGTGTCTGATTTGCTTCCCTCCATTCCAGGCTGGAAACAGCTAACCCAAGGAAGAATTAGTAATATTTATTAGAAAAAATAGTTATCCATACTGGGTATTTTCCACGTCATCGGAAAGGTCAATAACCATTTTTGGGAAGGCAGACATGGACAATGTCACTCTGCATTCACCACACTCCCATTGTAAATGTGACCTATGGGCCTGTCTTCCTGCTGCAGTTTTGTAATCACAGTCACCTCTCATTATTTAAACCAGCCATGGGAATCCTGGTTTAAGAGGGCCCACCACCCAATCCAACCTTCCCATAGATCTTCTACCACCAGGAAAATTGAGATATGATCTGTTCTATACCCTTAAGATCATCAACAGGGTACCTTTTGTGGGTCCCACCATCAACGCAGATGCCATCGACCAATAATTAGAAGCTTTTCCCTTTGGACATCCCACTTGTGTTGGGGTGACTTACCATAAACCTATTTAAGATATCTCCAGAAGGCAACTGCTGAAGATAACAGGATATATTTAAATAATAGTTGCATACATTTATTAATTTAGTTTCCAGTACAATTAAATCTATAATACTTGTCAGTTCTGGCATAAACAACTCAGAGACAACCACACCTAATCCCATTGCATTCTCAATAAGGGAAACCAAATGGCATCAATTTTCTAATTAGGGCTAGTAATAATGAGTTTTATCGCTCTTCTGTTCTAAGAAATGTGAGTGTAAATCAGTACAGGTGAGGGCAAACCGAGAAAGTCCACTCAGCATAACAAAAGGAACAGAAGTCTTTACAATATGCTAACACTGCAAACTGTCCAGAGTGCTATAAAGCACTATGGAGCAGTGTATAAGTCTAAGTGCTATTGCTATTGTTACCACGATTGCTTTTACTTTACATCATTCATCACCTTTATCAACTCATACCTTCCTGCCTGTGTTCATATTCCCAAGGTGCACTTTTCTACTGCAGGAAAATTGGCCCATTGCAAATCTAGAATAGGCAGGCAATAGCAACAGCTATTGCCCCCAACAATCTGGCTCTTCATTTTATTGAATCTCAGAGGGATGGAAGGCTGTGTCAACCATGAGTCCCATCAGGATCGAACTCCAGACTGTGGGCAGAATTTCCCAGCAATACTTCACTTTAATCACTGTGCCACCAGGGCTCCTGTGCCCCCAATGATATCTGGCTAGGACTTTAATAGATTCTTTAGCATGAAGTCCCCACAATCTAAAATCCTAATATACCGAACTTATAGTTCATTTGTCCTTATAAAGTGATGTGTACCCCCTTCTTCTTATTATACATCACATATATCTCTCACATCAGCCACATACAGCTTTTAATAGTTATGTATATTAATTAGAGATTTTTCAATTACAGGCTAAATACAAACACAATCAAACTGAACATCCTGCGTGTTGTATCTAATTGATGGATAGTTGATTATTCAAACAGATGTTACCTCTGGGTGAATTTTGTTCCCTGGAAATTTCTTTCTACAAATTCCACTTCATAATGATGAAGAGGCATAATACTTGTTTCCAGCCTTTTGTCTAACAACTTTTGCTTGATGATTATTAGAATTAAAAACATTTTTCAAATTAGCATAAAGAGAGAGGTTTGGACCTAATTTCACTGACTATATGATCTCCAACCATGCCTCAGTCAGGAAGATCCTGCCTAAGGCAGAGGGATACATATTTCCTGTCTACAAAACAACTGTCAATTTTGTGAATGCCAGGTGGTTTCTCAACTATCTGGCTGCTTTGTAATATGTTTGCTATTTGGGCTTTGATTATGAATTAGCTTTACTTAGCTAACAACAATGCCCATCCCTACTCCCCAAAATGAAGGAGGGAGGGAGAAAGGAAGAGAGGGAGAGGGGGAGATGGAGAGGGGGAGAGAGGGAGGGGGGAGAGAGAGAGATATCTGTCCTTGAACTTGGAGAGCTAGGAAATGATACAGTAGCTAGGCAGAGCAATTCTTTGATTGTTTAAATCCATTATATTCCTTTAGGTTATGGAGCACAAATAAAACTATTGATCATCAAAATAATGGAACTTATCCTTTATCTACCAGAAATGCTAGCTGCAATGAGAAAAAATTAAATATATTAAAATGTGAACGTTGAACTGTTCCAGGTATTGGGATTTTTTTTTTGCTATGCTTATCCATGTAACCCAGGAAAATAAGCCACCATATTTCTACGGAATTCATCATAAATGGGTTGCCCCATGCTGATTCATCTTCATTAATCACCATGGTCCTGCTGCTATATCTCGGAGGAAGCCCCATGGTTTCATAAATAAATTAGTTCATATGTGTTTGTTTTTCAAAAAACAAATGTCAGCAAATGCAAAGGACAAAAACTTTAAGATATAAAAACATAACTAGGATTTAGAATCGCTCAATGATGAACTACTTTAAGGAAGGCAATTAATCATCTACTGTTGTCTGATGGATAGAAAAATTATATTTGCCTAATGCAAAAAAAATCAGTGGAGGTGTTTGTAATGTATTGGGCTTGCTTTGTTAAGGGAACACCACGTGGTAATTGCTGGAAGGCTGTTTGAGCAGGGAAGCTAGCTAACGGCTCCCAGCTCCTCAGACAATCCATCTCCAGCACTGCTATTGGTTGCCCCTAGGGCGGCAATAGGTTGCTTCAAACCTATTGGCCGCCACCTAGGGGCCAGGGTATAAACTGCTGCATCTGCAGCCCTGTTCTCCAGTTCAGATCCTGCAAGCAATAAACCATTATCTTTGCTGAACTCACTTGCCTCATCTTCATTCCTGCGCAAAGAACCCAGTACACAACAGTGTTTATGTTTTTTAATGGAAGAAGCATAGGGGAACAGCAAAATTCTGCACAAGTTGCCATAGCATTCCTTTTGTACTTGTTAATACTGAGAATCCCAATTCTTTTTCAAAAGAACTGAAGCAGCTTTTTGGATGAGAAGCAAAAGGTCTTCAAGCAAAAACAAAGAAAGTCCAGTTGCCTTTAGAAAAAGCACTTTTGGGACAACCATGACCTGGATGACTCCACAGATATTTAGTACTGAGAAGTAGTCTAAGTTGTACAGCTGAAACCTGCCCTAGATCATCTTATGAGCTTGTTGTTTTTCAGTCTTATTTCTTCCAAATGTAAAATGAAAATATCAAAGTTCTGCTTGATAGTGGAAGTGTTACCGACTCTTTGCTTGCAGATGGAAATATAACTGAGAAAAAGTTATTCTGTTTCTCTTTTGGTCAAATATTCCACTGAGAGCAGCTACTACAAAAAGTCTTTGTGAATGTATACCAAAGATAGAGGAAGAAACATTGGAAGGTGCCATTTAGGCATTGGATCCAACCTCTGCTGAATGCAGAAATCAACATTAAAGCACCCTTAAAAATTGCTTGACCATTCTCTTCTTGAACCCATTCAACCAAAGAAAGTTAATCACCTCCCCTCAAAATTGTCCCACCATTGTCCTTCATGGTTATCCATTATCTGCCTTCCTGTAAATTAAATCAACTGTTCCATTTATTCCATGCTCTCTGTTCTGCAGTCCAGATATGGCAGCCCTAATAAAGAAGGGATAATGACTTATAGCTGTGAATGATAGTTTTGGCTGTTGTCATATTTGCCCCTACCCAAAGCTTTTCAAGTCTAAGTATACCTAGTACCCCCAGTTTGTAACAAATCAGGAATTGAAATGGGCACCTTCCAACGATCCTAAAGCATTTTTCCTAGATATAATCCCAAACTGTAATCTCAAATGATCCCAGATGTTATAGACTGTAATAAGACTGAAAAAGGTCTAGTCGTAATACTAATAAAAAGGCAGTTACGTGGCCCCTATAATAACTACAAATGCCTATATCTCAACTTAGCTTGTTTACAGCTCACATTTTTAAATACTTTTACAGTACATCTCATTCTCCAAATGCTAAAACAGTCAAGATTAACCATACACACAACACACACACACACACACACACACACACACACACACACACACACACACACTAATGAAGTGCAAGATACAGTTCCCAAATAACAGCAAGGCAGACAGTATTGTGCCAGCCAAAATAGGTAAAATTGGCAACTAAATTCAGTACAGATCAACAGTCTGCTCACAGATGGAAAAAGTAAGTACAGATATCTGCTAAATAGAGACATGTAAGGGCATCCAGGAACTGAAAACTGAATATTTGAACTGAAGGGAAAAAGAAAGAGAAGGGGGGAAAAAAACCTTTATTTTTCTTTGACCTTCTTTCTCTGCCACAGTTTAAGTGGGCAGTTCTCCCAAAAGTTACAAGGCTTGCAAGATTAAAAGGTAAAGGTTCCCTCGCACATGCGTGCTAGTCGTTTCTGACTCTAGGGGCCGGTGCTCATCTCCGTTTCAAAGCCGAAGAGCCAGCGCTTGTCCGAGGACGTCTCCGTGGTCATGTGGCCGGCAAGACTAGACACCAAAGGCGCACGGAACGCTGTTACCTTCCCACCGTAGTGGTCCCTATTTTTCTACTTGCACTTTTACGTGCTTCCGAACTGCTAGGTTGGCAGAAGCTGGGACGAGTAACAGGCGCTCACTCTGTTACGCGGCACTCGGGACAAATAAAGGAAACCACAGCAATAGCCAATAGTAACCTTTTATATCTTTAGCTAGGGAGGGTGGCAAGCATTGCCTTCAGCAACAAAGCAACATTCAAACAATGATACAAGTTAATACGTTTCTGAGCATGCCATCTCTGTTGTCTACATACTGTATGCGTGGTGAAGGCAGGACTGAGTGCAAGAAGCACTCTTTCTGTATGTGAATACAGATAGTCCTCAACTTATGACCACAACTGAGCCCAAAATTTCCATTGCTAGGCAGGACAGTTGTTAATTGAGGTTTTTCTCCATTTTACGACATTTTTTGTTAAGGGAATCACTGCAGTTATTTAGTAACATGGTTGTTAATTGAAACTGGCTTCCCCATTGAGTTTGCTTGTCAGATGTTGTCAGAAGGTGATTGCATGACCCCAGGACACTACAACCGTCATGAATGCATGCCACATGCCAAAGGTCTGAATTTTGATCATGTGATCATGGGGATGCTGCAATGGTCATGTGAAAATTGGTCATAGGTCACTTTTTTCAGTGCTGAAGACTACCTAGAATGCAAGATTTTATTGGGTTTATTCTCCTAAACTCATCATGGAGAAGGCCAAGGTGCTTCTGCATCCAAAGTTACAAGGCTGTCATTATCATTCTAGGTTCTGATAGATAGGTTCTGCTTCCTGAATTGCCAGAATAAAATGTGGGACTAAAGATGATGTGATCCATTCTTATGATCCCAAATTAAACCAACATGTACTTGTGATCAAGGAAAAGTGAGAAATCAGGAAGATTTAGACTTCAGTGGTAGTTCAAATGCCCCCTTCTCCAAAATAAAAAGGCAGGGGATAAGAAAAGTATTGAAAACAAGAACATTGGAAAGATTATGCCAGGAGACAGAAGAGATTAGAAGCCAATATGGTTGGGGTGAAAAAGTAGCTTAGCTTGAATTTCATGTTAAAACTAATGATATTCAGTAACCTACTATTCATCCAGCCCTCTCTTGCCTAAATATGGAGATTTTTCTCTCTCTTTTTTTGCAAATGGTTGCTCTTTGTATAGCTCCAAGTAAGATGATATGCTTATTTCTTTTAAGGTGTTACAAAGCAAGTAGAATTAAAAAAAATCATTCATTTTTAAATGGTTTCTTTTGCTGTAAATTCAAACTTTCTATTGTATTGAATGTTGATCTTACCTCATTTTAAACATGCTTGTTTCTAGAGGAATGAGCGAGATGGACTGATAACAAATTTAATACATGAGTAAATAAATAAAATAACCCTGTGTAAAGTGGTTTATTTATTCAATTTTTCTCCTACTTTTATAACTTTACATATAACTCAAGGCAGCAAACATACTTTAACCACTAGAGCTCGCTCTCTCTTTCTCTCTCTCTCTCTCTCTCTCTCTCTCTCTCTCTCTCTCTCTCTCTCTCTCTCTCTCTTTTTTTCTCTCTCTCTTTTTTTCTCTGTAATGCCCTTGAGAAAATAATTTTATCAATGGGCCTTTATACAATGAAAGATATTTTTGTACTTCAGTTTTTTTTCCTTTTTAGGATCCAAGTGCCCCATCCTGAACAGCCGGTTCATCAGAGAATACCCTGCTATGCACTACCATTTACATTTCCACAAATACCCCAGTAGCTTAATGAAGACTGGGGGAAATTTAAATGGCAGCATAAATTGCTGGTGACAAGTTCACTCAGAGAACGGTCTGCAAATTTGGAAGGGACGCAAGTGGTCATATTGCCAAGATGCTCTCAGATCTAAAACTAGATCTAAGAATATCTGAATGATCTCCAAAATAAGGGCACATATATTTTCTTACATAAAAAAAATACCCACTGCAGTTCCCTTTGTCATAATTCCATGTTATAATTCTTTTGAATTATGCCATCATATTACGAGCCTACAGCCAGACTATATTATCTTTTTATCTCTTCATTTTCCTACAAAAATATTTACCTAGTTACTTACTTACTTACCTACCTACTTACTTACTAACTTATTTATTTATTTATTTATTTAGTGGCATAGTGGCCCAGAGGTGAAGATGCTTGCCTCCCACTCAGAAGGTTGAGAGTTAAATCCTAGGCAGCAACAGATGTTTATCAGGTCACACAGAAAAAATATCTGCTGTGAACTCCACGTAGGCATCAGGAAGGGCATCTGGTCAGTAAAAGCTCAGCTCCATTCAATTGCCCAGACTGTACCCCAAATAAAGGGATTACAGGGTTATAAAAAATTATTTATAAAATTAAAACATTAAAAAGAAAGAAAAAAACCTGCTAAACGGAAAGCTACTATAAAGTTACCCCTCCTTTTTATGTGTAAAACTGAATCATTTTCTATATTGTGGCAAGCAAATATTCATTGTAAAGTTTAAACCATGATGCACCTTTCAAGCCAGCGCTGCAGTTCTGGTACGGTGAGCGAGAACAAATTGTAGGCTTGTGAGTTTGAATGTGATAGTTCAAGTGTGGACTGAGGAAAAAAGAAACGCTGTTATGAAATCTGAGTGGAAAAGTGCCCAGTGCTTTTCCACAAAATAAGACAGCAGGAGAATGAAGGAGGAATAAAAGGAAAATGTCATGACCAAATGAGGTCCTGGAAAGATGATGTGAATTACCAAAATCAGAGGGGATGAGGTAATGAGAATCAAATAACTTGAAGATTTTTTTTAAGCAGATTTAATCATTTTCTTAGGCAAGAAAAAAAGTGTACATGTATAGAATTTTGGAACCTGTCTCAATAGCAGTAACTGTGAGAGGGATCTAGGAGTCCTAGTGGACAATCACTTAAATATGAGCCAGCAGTATGCTGCAGCTGACAAAAAAGCCAGTGCAATCCTAGGCTGCATTATCAGAAGAATAGAATAAAGATCACATGAAGTGTTAGTATCACTTTATAGTGCCTTGGTAAGACCCCCCACCTGGAATATTACATCCAGTTTTCATCGCCACACTATGAAAAAGATGTTGAGACTCTGGAAAGTCTCAACAGAGAAGAGCAACAAAGATGATTAGGGAGCTGGAGGCTAAAACATATGAAGAACGGTTGCAGGAACCAGTTATGTCCAGTTTAATGAAAAGAAGAACTAGGGGTGACATGATAGCAGTGTTCCAATATCTAAGCAGCTGTCACGAAGAAGAGGGGGTCAACCTATTCTCCCAAAGGCAAACACCCAAAGGCATGATAAGAAGCAGTGGAAGGAAACTAATCATGGAGAGAAGCAACCTAGAACTAAGGAGAAACTTCCTGACAGTTAGAGCAATTAATCAGTGGAACAACTTGCTTCCAGAAGTTGTGAATGGTCCAACACTGGAAGTTTTTAAGAAGAGACTGGACAGCCATTTTTCTGAAATGATATAGAGCTTCCTGCCTGAGCAGGGGGTTGGACTAGATGACCTCCAAGGTCCCTTCCAACTTTGTTATTCTGTTACTCTGTTAATAAGGTGTGGGGGGGAAGGGGGGTCATTTGATTCTCCTTCCTTCACTTTCTTCTCTCTGAAATCTATGTCAATCTTTTCACCATTATTTTTTATCCATTTAAATCAATGGCCCTGTAAAAGAAGAATACATGGAAAAACCGATGTACTATCATATTACTTGAAATTATTTTTTAACCCAGAGGATAGCTTTTATAGTCCTAAATGAAAAACATCAACCTATGCTGAACTTGTGCAAGTAAACTAAGTTGTACAAAAGCTTATGGAACAAGTTTCTTTTTTTTAATCCTATAGGATTTGAAACACCTGGAGGAACTGGAATCCAAGTATTGCATTGGACATACATGTAAAATAAACCTGGTTATCAGAAGGAGCAGAATTCTTGTGTTAGTTTAACAATGCTATAGGAAACAACACTGTTGCTTTAGATTGGAGGTCATTGGCATCAGTAGGGACTGGGTCGAAAAAAGGCAAACTGGCAGTTGTGGAGGCATGATTACAGCTCCACTCATTTTATATTTGTGTGGGTGTCATCATGCATGCACGCACAAAGGCTAAGGCTTTCATCATCCTGCTATAACCATCTAACCTGCTTTAACTACCCCTGGAGGCCACTCTGAAGACTTCTGAATATAGCCTGGACCAAACCATATGCCAAGGCAAGGGGTCTTCTAATCCACACAAAGTGGAATTCTTCTCCAAGTATGGTGAACGCTGAATAGACCCTTCATTTGGGCCCTTACTTTCTCAGTGAATGCCCTTGGGGACCCAGAAATAGATACCACACTTTGATAAAGCAGCGAATAATAAATATCTTCATTTTCTATATGGTTTTGCACATTGTGGTTTTCTGCTCTTTCCACTCAAAATCAGTGCAGTGGAGCTGCTCAAACATCAACTGATGAATGGATGGGTGGTAATAATAGTGCATGAAGAGTATTGATTGAAGGTTTACTGTGACATAGTGCAGAATTTAAAACCAGTCTTAGATGCTAAAATGGAAATGGCTATGTATATCAACCTACACTTGTACACGGAACAACAGCCTTCTACATTCAGCAGAGGCTACTCTTATATACTGTACAAAGTTAAACTACTGGGAAGAGAGATCAAATTGACAAAAATGGAAAATATTTATGATAAAAAGCAGATGCCCATCCTTTGTTCCTTCAACTCAGTGATGTAGTCTGGAAAAGCAGACCTGCTAGCTGTTAGCATATTAAACACAATTTACTTAAGTTTCAAAATAATTCCTGTAAGAGATTAGAAAATTAGTGAGCTCTTCTTGAAGCTCTTTTAGCTTAATCCCCCTTTTTAAAAATGAATTGCAAAATGAGCTCAGGGGGAAATATTTATATATTTGATTTCTGTAGCTGTCAGTCTCAAGAAGTGACTCTGGGCAACGTTCATTATAAAACGTAACAACAATTAAAAAGCATTAAAACAATTAAAACAGTACTATATATGACATCATGTAAACTGTTACTATGGAAGTTAATACAGCCATAAAATGGGGCCCTTAATCATTTGGGGCCCTAAGCCCAGGGAGGCAACCAAATCTTCAGATGACCCAGTGTTTGGTAGAAATTTTAGTGCCCTTAGGATTCAAAAGTCACGTGAAAACTTGACTGAAGCCGTTATGCTGTTTCCTCATCTCTCATACACTTTCTCATTTTCTTCAATTATTATATTAGTGATAATAACAACAAAATGCTTAACAGTGCATGGAAGCTATCCAAAAGTATATATATAATATGATTGCTGGTGTTAAAAATTAAGACAGAGAAATAAAAAGCCATCTAGATTTTAATAAATCCATTTGAAATTTATGTACAACTCTAGATGGCCACCAAAGAGAGAAATATCTCATGTACAGCAGTTGGGCCTCCTACTTTATACAAATCAGTCCTCAATTGGAAGAGTTATCCATCTTTGATCTACTTCCTCACTGGGAGGAAGTTATAAGCATTCCCACCTTCTCCTGTGTGATCCTCTGCAAATATCTTGGAATTAACGTCCCATATATTAACTATTTTAATATTAGCATTGCTAACTATGAATGCTGGCATAGTGTTATTACATTCTCTACCATCATAATGGCTGGCAATAACTGGACTGGCTTTAAAGATGGTTGGCTTTTCATAACCAGTTCTAGAAATAATGTCACATTTTCTCCTGCATCACACTAACATGAGATTAGCCGGGGGAGGGGCGCTTTTTAATGGGTTTTTAATTATATGGTGGATTTTTTAAAAAAATTAAGCCACTCAGAAACACCTTTGTATGACTTGGGTGGCTATATAAATTTGGTTTAATAAATAAATCCCTTGACCTTGTGCAACTAGGACACACTTGTGAACTATTGATGGTGCATAAGATTTCCTTGTCTATACTCCATTGACCCAGAGAAGATAAATATATAGGTTGCAAATCGAGGACTGCCTGTATATCTGGATTAAGACACCAGAGTCAGTTCCCAAATCAGTTACAGGTGGGGGCTGTTGCAAAAACAGTATTTTGCCCTTGTTGGTGCTTGCATTTTGCTTTCTCAGGCTTTCTTATGTTACATATGTGGTTCTCATTGTTTTCCAAAATTAGAGCAGGACAAGGCCTGTTTCTGCGGTTTGTTTTTAACATTCAGTATGTGTTTGAATTTTATTTTTAAAAACATCAACATATAAATACATCCAATAAATATGTGGCCTTTATCCAGAATTATCAGGTATGGCATTTGTTAAGCAAGGTAACCTGCAAAATATAATTTCCTGCTTGGAATGTTAAAAAGGATGTTATGAAATCCCATGTCCGTGTTTATCTGTTCCACACCTGTCTACATTTGTTTGTTTTTTCCTGCCTTGCAGGACATTTTCTTCAGACTTTTTTTTCTTAACACACAACAGCAGCCAATAAAGAAGTGTGTGGTGAATGTCATGGCAGCTGTCAGCCCTTCAGGATAGGACAGGTTAGGAAATAGACTTCACATGTTTGACTGGAACTACAATTTATTGATATAGGTTATAGCAGATAATCTTGAAAGCCTGACTGTGTTTTGCCTTCCGTCTGTCATTCCGTCCTGATAAATTAGGGTGGAGTCTTTCTCACGCTTTTTCTGTTTACCAGACTTAAAGCATTCTCTCTTTTTTTGTAATAATTTCTGAATAGCTCATCCAAGGTTGTCTCCCTGGCTATCTACAGCATCAGAGTGCTCAATAGTTAATCCAGGCTGGTACTGAGGTAGGATCACTCAAGACAAATATAACCAGTTTAGAGTGAAGGTAACACTCTTAAGGTCACAATGCTCTCACACAGAAGAAGAGCGTGCAGCCAATCCAGACTTCTTGTTCTTATTCTCCAGATGCTATATTTCACCTTCACAAAAGTAAAGAGAACATACAGTACAAATAAAGCTTTTCAAATAAGTGGATGGAATTTCATCCCAACCAAAAATGTGGTTTTCAAAATCTGTTAGCAGGAATATAAAATTGGAGGAACTTTGTTGAGTCTTATATATAACAAAACCAAAACAAGTAACATCTGGAAAAAGAGGACCAGATCAACCAAACCAGAAAAATTACTGTATAAGAGAGACCTTTCTAAAGACAAAAATTCTTTCTCTTCTCCTTTTTCTTCATAATGTCTAGGGTAGTGTTTCTCAACCTTGGCAACTTGAAGATGTGTGGACTTCAACTCCCTTCAACTCTTCGCTGGCTGGGGAATTCTGGGAGTTGAAGTCCACACATCTTCAAGTTGCTAAGGTTGAGAAACATTGGTCTAGGGATAAAACATAATTGCCTTGAGATTTTTCTTGTTCAAATAAAGTGACATCAAATGAAACGAGCAGAAGAACATGCAACATATACTTTATTATACTATCCTTTCAGGAGGAGATGTGGGGTTGTGACATCTAGAAGCAGGCCAACAGCCTGTGGTGGCTAGCTAAATCTTAAATGACAAATTGCACTGACTCATCAAATGAATTGGTATGAGAGGTTTTCTCTCTCTCAGTCACACCTATACCTCCTTCATGCTATAATCAAAGAGCAATTAAGAAGAATGGGGTAACAATGGAACACTGATATAGCTAATAGCTTTGATTGGATTGTTTCCCATTCCATTCCTATCCCTAACATGTTGTCAGGACCTTGAGATGATAGAGATTTGGGGAGAGAGAGAGAGAGAGAGAGAGAGAGAGAGAGAGAGAGAGAGAGAGAGAGAGAGAGAGAGAGAGAGAGAGAGAGAGAGAGAGAGAGAAGGAGATTATCAGGCTGAGCCCATGGGAGGGGTCAAATGTGTCATCAGTCATGAGTCCCTTCATGCCCACAAGAGATTTAAGGTGAGCCCACCTTGAATTCCATTGACTCTTATCTACCTCCAGTTTGCCTTAGCCATTAGCAGTTCAGATGCTTGTAGAGAGCTTAAATTTGCAATGAACCTTTATATTAATTTGAACTATCTGAACTTCTGCTTGAAATAGATATAGATAGACAGACAGACAAATGAGAGAGAGGGAGGAAGGGAGGGAGAGAAGGAGAGAGAAAATAGTAGAGTAGAGAGACAGGGTGGGATATAAGAAAGTTGCACACACATACCACACACAAATCCATTTTGGCTGGAAACTTGCTATAATTTTATAATTTTGTGTCTGTCAATATATTTAAAATACTTGTGATTAACAGTTTGTTATTCCCCCAGAATTTCTGTTTATATCATTGATAAAAAGCATCCAGATGTCATTTGAAATATCATCCCTGTTCTGCAGTCTGAACTGTGCGTCTTCTTCATATGCCACTAAGCCAGACATTGATTCAACCATTCAGCAACAGATGGCCCAGATTTGCTTTCTTCCATGTTAATGTGATTCCATCAGTTGATGGCAAGGCTGGTATATTGCTGCATTTTATTCAAGCTACAGGCAGTTTTAATTTCAAAAAGGTTTTTTTCCCCCTTAAAATGCAAAAGTGAAGAGAGAGATCAGTGCTTTGATCTTTTAAAAAAGAACTTTTTTATATATAATTGCCTTAGCCTGCAGTTCATTCACACACCCAGAAAGATGGCTTAATTCCATAACAGATGATATATTTCATGAATGGATGTCACACAGGATATACAGCAATCTTAATGTCATATTAAAGACATTAGAAAGAAAATAAAATGACACAAAAAAGAAAGATTAAACAGTACGTCACAACATAGGGCAACTCAAGCTTTATATGGACATATTGGGAAGCAAATGTAACTTACTGGATCTGAAAAAGCATTTGAGACAGGTACCCAATCTTCATCTATAGAGTTCCAGTGAAGAAAACCCTACCCCTTCATGAGGAAATCTGTTCCACAGCTCTTACCATTAAGAAATTCTTAATATCTAACCTGAGTCTATTTTTCTATAGGAGCAACATACTGGTTCTGATCCTGCCCTCCAGAGCAACAAAGAACCTTTATTTACTCCTCTATATGACAACCTTTTAGATATATGGAGAATGCTGTCATAATTCTCTTCAGAAAAACACAATCATTCCTTCAACTGTTCCTCATCACCATCTTGGTAGCCATCTCCTCTGACTTCCCTCCAGCTGGGTCCTACCAAAGACACAGTATAGTATCACATCACACATTACTTCCTGTGATCTTGTTGTGATTCAGGGTCAGCCTGTGGGTTCGGTAGTTGGGTCGGATGACTCAGAGGAGGAGGGGGGTGTTGAAGAGCTTGGTGAGGGGGTTGAAGATCTTGCTGATGAGAGCCCTCAGCCAGGCCCCTCCCACCTGGTCACGACGCAGACCCAGCTGTGTGAGCCTGACAGTGTGGATGAAGATGACCCACAGCTGGCCCTGTTCAAGGACGCCCGACGCAGGAGGCAGTCAATCAGGAGTAAACAGAGGAAGGCAATGGGGCACCTCGGAAGGAGGCAGAGAGAAGCCACGCCCTGAACTGTATAAAAGGGGAATGCGTGGGAGGGCTGGTTTGCTGAAGGCAACCGCTTGATTAGTTCCTGTTTCACTGTTTCATGGTTGGTGTCTTGTTTTGCTGTTTTATGTTAATAAATTTGGCAGGCTTAATTCCAGCCTCTTGCCATTTGTAAAGGGGTTGTCCCTGCCTTTTCTGCAGGGCCGGTAGCAGGCTGGTACAGAACAGATGTAGACTGTCTTCTGCCATGAATACACCCCAAGCAAGCATTTGTTTCTCCAACTGCTGCATTACAGGTAGTCCTTGACATAAAACTGTAATAGAACCTGTCCATTTTGGTCATATGTCATAATGGTTATAAAAAGAGGTTGGTCTTGTAATCGACCTGATTTTACAACCTTTTTTGCAGCAGTTATTAAGTGAATGATTTGGGGCTAGTTTTGCTGGAAAATGGAAGTGTTGATGTTTGGCAAAACTGTTGTAAAACATAGTCACATAACTGCAGGACACTGCAAATAGCCATAAATGGGGCCATGTTGCCCAGCACTGGAAGTTTGAGGGATCCCACTGCTGGCACTTAGAATCCAGGTCATAAGTCTCCTTTTTCAGGTTGGTTGTAACTAAGCAACCAGTCATAAGTCAAGAACTTCCTATACACTGTTGGCTGATGTTCCATGTATACTACTAGAAAACCAAGATTCTTTTCATACATATTACTGGCATATCAAGTCTCCTCCATCTTATACTTGTGCCTTTCATTATTTTTCCTCTGATTCAGTGACTTGTGGAGGGAGGAGTTAGTATTGACTCCTGGGGAATATTTTATCTATCTGACTTTATATCTGAGGCAGGACTAGAATTCATGGTTCTTTTAACCACTATACCAGTCTGGCAGACAGATGATGGATGGATGGATGGATGGATGGATGGATGGATGGATGGATGGATTGATAATAGATAGATGATAGAGTTTCATGTTTCTGAAAAATTAATAGATCTTCTATATGTGATGTTACTTTCCTTTGTTTGTCAGTAGCCTCTTTTTGATGATATCCTTTAAACGTTTAGCAGCTGAATTTGCTATTAGAGGGAACTATTATTCTTAATAATAATATTGGATTTTTCTGGGTATGAGATATGAACAGCCTGGTAAGTTTCTATCAAAAAGGCCTCCGTACATTCTGCTTGCTGATTTCCTGATGCAACTGCCAAAACTCTACGATGTGGCTCTTTCTGTTCCAATTTGAAGGAAGAGACAAATCTGTTGTTGTTGTTTTTTTTAAAAAAAATCCGAACTTCATCCCACAGAATCTTTCTCATCCTGTTTGCACAGTTTAGCTTTTAATCAATGTACTAATTAAAGAACATACCCAAATGTGTGAGCCAGAATTATGCTGTTGTTAAGCTGACAAGTTGAAACAGTGGGAGTGCAATGAAGGCAACTCAGAATGTGAGTCAAGGAATGTAAATCCACACACCCTTTAATCTGTAACACGGAAGCCTGCGGGGATGAACAAGATACTTTGGGATGAGAATAAATAAGGGCTTAGTGCCAAATTGCTCTCCTGGCATAACTTTACTTAAGTCAGTCTGGCCTGTGTGGTGTTTGTATTACCCTTGTATTGATGAGCAGAAAAATGGCTTTAAATCCATTAATGCCAATGATTATAGTTGTAAAACCCTTTGCTTAACTGCTTCTGCTGCAACAGATGTTTGGATGATCTTTTTGCCCTGCATTCACCGAGGTTTAGAATAAGAGGTTGGTTTCAGTTCTGAGAAGTTTTGCTGAATTATTAGCAATAGCAAGAGTCATAGTGGCTCAGTGGTTAGAATGCAGTATTGCAGGCTACCTCTGCTTACTGCTAGCAGTTTGATCCTGACCAGCTAAAGATTGACTCAGCTTTTCATCCTTCTGAGATTAATAAAATGAGGACCCAGATTTTTAGGAGTAATATGCTGACTCTGTAAATCACTTAGAGAGGGCTGTAAAACACTATGAAGTGGTATATAACTCTAACTGCTAGTGCTATTAGACTTATATACCATCCCATAGTGCTTTACAGCACTCTCTGGGAGGTTTACAATGTAGAGAATTATTTGCATATTGCCCCCAACAATCTGGGTCCTCATTTTACCAACCTCGGAAGGATGGAAGGCTGAGTCAACTTTGAGCCCTGTCAATTAATCTTTAAAAGTCTGTTTTTGAAGTAAGCATTTTTTAAATGAAGGTTCTTTTTTAAAAAAAACCTTCATTGAGGATGAGCTGCTTAGGAATTGTTAAAAAAAGGAAAAGATATGGCATAAAGAACATACATCAAGCTCTTGATTTTGCTAAAAGTGGGGAGACTGACCATTAAAATCTCTTAATATCAATATAAATGAATTCTATGAATTCCTTTCAAAAAGGAAATCCTGATAATCAAGCACTACTTTAAACAATTGCCCTACCAAATCCCTGAACTCGATGTCTATGGAGATTCTCAGGCTTCCAGGTCATGGTTATCCAAAAGAGATCTTTTTGGACAACCATGGATCTTCAACCAACACAACATACATGCACACTTTAAACCAAAGAATACACTAAGGCAGAAGCTTGTCTACTCCAAGGATAAAACATCCAGACACAAACTGAGCAACATGGTAGATGCAGTACAATGCATGAGTCATGTGCAGATCTGTACATTGGGGAAACAAAACAACCACTTCATAAATGCATGTCACAACATAGGAGAACAAACCAATTAGGACAAGATTCAGCAGTCCATTTGCATTTAAAGGAAAAAAGCCGTCTTTTGAAGACAGCAAAGTCCACATTTTTGATAGAGAGGACCATTGGTTTGAAAGAGGGGTCAAAGAGTTCATCTGTGTCAAAATGGAACAGTCCTCTCTCAATGGAGGGGGACGGATATGACATCATCTTTCTCCAGTCTAGAACACAGTCCTTTCAGCAGTTCCAAGAAGGATCCACACCCATTTGCACCACTCAGGTGACCCTGAGGACACAAATAAACCTCCAAGCGGCCTCAATGACTCTCTAAAAGAATGCAAATGACCAGCTCTCTGCAAGGAATATAAATCTTTCCATTCCCCACCATCCAGTCAGAGCTGAAGAAGCTTCTTGGATCAGAAGTGAAACGTCTTCAAAGAAAAATAAGAAAGTCCAGTTGCCTCTTGAAAAAGCACCTTTGGGAAAAGCCATGAACTCAGTTGATTTTTTAAGAGTCTCTTATCAATCATCTCCAATTGGGTAAGGTGGGTGGCTAGGCAATGTTTAGTCAGTTTGTACTGTAATATGACAAGATAGGTCCATGATCCAATACAGAAGTAGCTTGAGATATACCTTCAATACTCCTCCTTCATTAATCCTGCCCTCCTATTTTATGCCATTTCATATATATATATTTGAGCCTTCAGGTCCTGGCAACTTTCTGGACAAGTCCCTGCAGTTTTCTTGGCAAGATTTCAGAAATGGTTTGCCATTGCCTTCTTCATGCCGCTGAGAGAGGGACTGGCTGAGAGTCATCCAGCTGACTTTGCTCCTAAGGCAGGATTAGTGTCAGAAGAGTAAATCAAACAAAACTCTATCAGAGGGTGATGAACCGTGGTTCATTTGATGCATGATAAACAACAGGTAAAAGAAAGAAAACCCGAAGCATATATTCTACTATTAACTTTTTAATTACAAAAGAAACTTATAAAAACACAGAAAGACTCATGACTACATGTCTATCTCACCAGAGAGCACAAAGGAAAGGAAAAAGAAAGTAACTTTTGTTTTGGACATGCGCACACAGTAATAAATATAAAAAAAACAAAATACATGGCTGAACATGTGACACTCACCATGGTTACAATGATAACAATTCAACTTGCAAAGAAACAGACTGCAACGAGCTTACTGACAAAACACTAAAAACGCAGTGACATCCCCTTCTTTTGTCAGTAAGGCAAAACTCAGATAAGACACATTTTCTTACGCAGATACTCGTGCTGGGCTGCAGGAAGTGGCTTGTTCAGCATATCAGCAATCTGATCATGTGTAGGCACATACTGCAATTTAACAAAACCTTGTTTGACTATTTGTGTTATATTTTGATAACGGATGTCTATGTGTCTAGACCTAGAACCTGTAAAGCGTGTCTCAGATATGCAAACCACAGATTCGTTGTCTTCCATCACAGTGGAAGACAGATGTAACATCAAACTCAGGACTTGGTTCATGTGCCAAGTTGTGAAAATCGGTTTGCATGGGTATATTCACTGTTTTAGCACCCTTCATGTTGCAGTGATGCAATAGTTGTTCAATTTTATCTTCTTGTGTGAGACTGAACCCCTTCTGAGTTTTGACAACTTGAACACCCAAATAAGTGTTAATATATCCTAAAGACTTCAATGTGAAAAACTTTTGTAAAGCTTTAGCAAAAAACTCACTCATCTGCTTATTTGGACCAATATAAACAATATCATCAACATAAACAAGAACTATCTCATACCTCCTATCAGATCTTTTAGTAAACACGTATTCGTCTGTTTCGGACTTAATAAAGCCCATTGAATTTAGTTTGTCAGAAAGACATAAGTACCACATTAAACCAGACTGTTTCAGACCATAAAGACTTTTGTGTAAAAACCAAGTATCCCCTTCCTGTTGTCAGAAACCTGGAGGACCTTTCACATAGATTTCTTCATCTAAATCAGCGTGTAGATAAGCCGTTTCAACATCAAACTGGAAAACCTCTAAACCAAGGATAGTTGCAGTGGCTAAGGCGATTTTCACACTCTCAGTCCACACTGTGGTTGAATAAGTATTTTTATAGTACTCAGGATAACGTTGAGAGAAACCCTGAGCTACAAGTCTGGCCTTATACAACGACTCACCATTTGCTTCTTTTTAATTCTGTAGACCCATCGAGTGCCAATAACTTTCTTGTTTGCTGGAGGGCTTGCAGGTGTAAACACATGAAGTTTCTTTAGACTGTCCATTTCAGCCTGCATTGCCTCAAACCATTTATCTTGCTCTGATTCAGGAAGATGTTTGATTTGTGTGAACTTCTCAAGAGGAAGTGTAACATTACAAATCAAAGGTAAAGGTGCTTTCGTTACTTGCCACGAATACCGTTTTGGAGGGATTCCCTTTGTGGTCCTCTTGGAACGTCTCAGAACAACAGTCCATTCTTCTTCCGTTTCGTTCTCGTCTTCATCATCGTTGCCAGCGGCAGCATCGGCGGCTTGCAAAGACGGAACAGTAGGTTGAGAAGAACTCGTGGAAGGAACATTCGCCTGTGAATCTTGATCATCAGTCTGCGTGGCATTAGCAGCAGCATCTCTAGGAAAATAAACTCCAGGATCGTTAGAATGAATCCTGGACCAGTCAGCATCTTCCTCAAAAGTAGCAGATTGTGAAATCACTATTACATGAGAAGAGTCGATGCATTTGCTCCATTTTGAATTATCATCAATACCCATAAATCTCATTCTTTTTGCTGCAGGACCCCCTTTCTTTCTTTGAGCTAAAGGAATATTCACCATAGCATATGAACCAAAACTATGGAGATGCGTGAGATCAGGCTTGTGTCCATATAACATGAAATAAGGGGTCTGATTTATTACACTACTCCAAGTACGGTTGATGATATGATTAGCATATTTAATAGCCTCACCCCAGTATGGGAGACTGAGGTTAGCATCTTCAAGTAGGCAACGCATCATTGTTTGCAGAACCCCGTTTCTGCGTTCTGCCACTCCATTCTCAGCCGGAGTGTAAGGAGCTGAGGCCTGGTGTAGTATGCCATTCTTACGCATCCAGTCCTGAAAACGCTGAGACATGAATTCAGCACCGCAATCACTCTGAATTCTGGCGATGCTAACTTCATGTTGGGTATATACAAGAGCGGCAAAGTCTTTAAAGATCTGAAAGGTCTCAGATTTTTCTCTCATAGGAAATACATATCCATATCTAGAGTAATTATCAACAATTGTCAAGAAATATCTTTTACCACCAATTGTTGGTGTAAAAGGACCCACTATGTCAGTGTGTATCAAATCAAAAATGCGTGTTGACAGGCGTGTAGTGCGCTTTGGAATTGCTGCTGCTTTGGATTTGGATTTTTTGCAGACAGCACAATCCAAGAACACCTTACACCCCTTTAGATCCAAACCTCTTGCGAACTCTGGCATCTTCTTCAGAACACGGAAACTGGCATGACCCAATCTTCTATGCCACTTATGAATATACCTGTAATGCAAAGGTTTACCTGTTAGTGAATTCTCAACATTAGCATATTTATTAGGAACCTCAGGCTTTCCGTGAGCAACCTGTGTCTTATTTGTCTTCCTGCTAGCTTTAGGAGCCTTTGAAATAGTAACAGGATCTCTCTCTGGGACATCTCTCACTGGGCCTGCACTCCCCCTTTTTGGATCTTGTATACTTGCCTGCTCTTGCAGCTTAGACTTTGGCTTTAAGTAATAAACACCACCAATCAACATGGTTTCAGCAACAATATCTCTGTCTTTAACTACATAACTTGCTTTTTCAAGATGATGAACCTGGAATTTTGATACCCTAGACAAGTAACTCTGACAAAGCAAATTACTATTAGCTGATGGTACATAATAAACATCAGGAATAAATGCATCGAGCTCTTCAATATAAACAGTTCCTTTTCCCATAACCTGAACAGAATGATTTGAAAAAGAGTAAAGCTCACGAAGTTCAGGTTCAGGCTCGTGCATCTCTGTATAAAGTTCTTTTCTGTAGGTAACATGTAATGCTGCTCCACTGTCCAAAGTCCAAAGAAGTCGTCTGTAGCACTCTGGTTGAGGTTGTGGATCGTTGGTTAAAGCCAATGTGGCAAGTGGAGCTTGCGGATCATGCCTGGGACCACGACCACGACCTTGTCGTCTGCCTTTACCTCTGCCTCCTCTGGAATCTGTTCCTCTGGGCTGGTACGTGGCGGTCGCTGGAAAACGTTGGGAACAATCCTGGGTGGCATGTTCCACATGATTGCAGATGTAACATCTTGGCATTCTTGGAACATAGGCACTTCCAGCTCTTGATGCAGGTGGTCCTCTCAAATGTGGTGCGGCTTGCATAAGTGCCTTTTCTTCGGTTAAAATTCTGCATACATGATCCACTGTGTGTTGAGCAATGGGCACTTGATTAATCTTGGTAATAGCATCTTTCCATTCATAGTTCAATGAGTTAATAATAATGCTGATCATTTGAAAGTCATCAATAGGATAGCCTTTTTCACCCAGTTCTCTTCTTATTTCTTTCATTTTAGTTAAGTGTTCTCCAATATGTTCACCAGGTTTTAATCTAGACCCATGGAACTCAGACAAAAGCAAACATGTAGACTCAATTGACGTAGGACGATAACATGCTTCTAATTGAGTCCAAATTTGTTGAGCAGTTGCATCTTGTGAAAACATAAGCTGCAATTCAGTCCATGGTTGGTTAGGAGGATTAAATACCATGCAATGAGTACCTTCTCTGTGAAGCAAAAGTCCAACTTCACTGACCCATGCCCTGTAATTTTGTCCTGATCGCTTCAATTTCAAGTCGCCAACCAGTGGTACAATAGAAGATGCCTGTTGAGGAACATGCATTTGAGGTACTGGCTGTGCAGGTTGTGCAATCTGGACTTGACCTGCAGGAGGCACTGGTGGCGCCTGTGCCAAGAATTGGGGCAGATGCATTGGGACTGCCGCTGGTACTGGTGCTGGCTGTGGCTGCACTTGAGCCGCAATTCCACCCTGGCCAGCAGGAGGCACTGGCGCTTCAGCTGCAACATTAAGTCGGCTTGCAGTTGGCACTGGCTTTTGTATTTGAGAACCCAGTGGTAACTGCACTTGGGCTGACTGTTGCTGTGCTCTACCTGGGACAGGAACCTGAATAGTAGCAGTATTAATAGGAATTCTAGCACCGTCAGCTTGGAGCAATGATTGATGAATAGACATCTGTGTAAACGCAGATTGAATTTTTTGTATTTGCTCCTGTATGCCATATAGTAATTTATTTCTATCTTGTAAAACAGATTCATCAGCAGATGGTGTTATAACATTAGATTCAGGCATCACTGTAGCTTTGTGTGCCATTTGATCTTTCTGTTCCCCTTCGTATAACATAACACCCACTAGTGGGTGTGGCTTTGGCTTGGAAGAAGAAGGCAATATGGCTGAATCTGGGCTTTGAATAACAGCAGGGTCCCTCTCATGCTGCTTAATCATTGAGGCATATGCTTTTGCCTGTTGCAGCCTCTGCTCAAAAACCTCAATTTGTTCAAAATAACTTTGAACAGCCTTCTCAGGCAGAGTTTGTTCAGGGGTACGAGGAGAATAATAAATTACATCCTGCCCACATTTCACTGGTCTGGCACGGAACCACTCATACTCAGCATGAGCTTCTTGAGTGTGAAAACTTTCTGAGGTGGCTGCATGAAAGCTAATCAGATCAGAAGACGGTGTAACTGACCTTAAATTTTCTTCTCCAAGACGCGTGGCAGAAGCAAGTAAAGTCTGTTCTTCATCAAACTCCTTTCTGTCTTTCATTTTTCTCAGCATTTTCAGTAACTTGAGCACAGCGTTCCTCAGTTGCTGAGCTAACTGATTTATCAGCATCAAAAAACCATCCTCTGCTACCATATCAGAAGAGTAAATCAAACAAAACTCTATCAGAGGGCAATGAACCGTGGTTCATTTGATGCATGATAAACAACAGGTAAAAGAAAGAAAACCCAAAGCATATATTCTACTATTAACTTTTTAATTACAAAAGAAACTTATAAAAACACAGAAAGACTCATGACTACATGTCTATCTCACCAGAGAGCACAAAGGAAAGGAAAAAGAAAGTAACTTTTGTTTTGGACATGCGCACACAGTAATAAATATAAAACCAAACAAAATACATGGCTGAACATGTGACACTCACCATGGTTACAATGATAAGATAACAATTCAACTTGCAGAGAAACAGACTGCAACGAGCTTACTGACAAAACACTAAAAACGCAGTGACAATTAGAACCCACAGTTTCCAAGTTTCCAGTCTAATGCCTTAACCACTACATCAACTTAGCTCTGTTCTACTAACAGAACCAGGAGAAAGGAGACAAAATCCTTGTAAAAAGGAAGAATAGAGGTTGTAAAATGAGAGGAGGCACAGATACTAACCAAGTAATGTTGATATCATCTTGGTGCAGAATTCCTTTAAGAAAACACTTGTACAGAAATGGAAATGAGACAAGAGGCGAGGGGGATTGTCCTTGAAAATTTACCATGTGTATTTTATATTGGGGGTACTGATGAATTGGAGTTCCTAACTGTATAATTTCATAGAATTTTGCCAATCTCCTCTAGTAAACTGGACCACCCACTAAAAAAAAAAAGCTGAAATTGAGCTAGACTAGATATTCAACAAATCAATATATTTGTTTCATGATGATATGTTAGATATTATTCAATCATATCTAACAGGGTCTTTCTCCAATACTGAGTTAGTGTACTACCTATTCATCCTAGAGTTTGGACAAAACAATGCTGCTATCAAATTGGCTATTCCTGTATTGTCAGTCCCTGACCTGCCGTTACTATACTGGAGAGAACTGGCTGTTATGGAGGCTGATGACTGAGTAAGGGTAGAAGGCATGTCTGCATCTCCCATGACTCCCCCAAACATCTGCAAGCATGCCCTTAGTAGTGTACATCCTCTAGGAAATGGGTGGCCAGTATCACAAATGTTACATCCTTTGAGACTGTAATTGATGATGTCAAAATAAGGAAGTGGGGGAAATATAACTTATACAGTATAAGTGTATCTCACCTAAGGAGTGGGAACAATATAATTAATGGAGGAAAATACTGGAAAATAGAAATAAGTATTGTTATGGCTTTATTTATTTGTATCCCACCTTTATTATTTTATAATTAATTTGGGGCAAATATATCAAATACACCTTCCTCCTCTTATTTTCCTCTCAACAACAACCCTGTGAGGTGGATTGGGCTGAGAGAGAAGTGGCTGGCTCAAAGTCACCCAGTTGGCTTTCGTGGCTAAAATGGAACTTGAACTCACAGTCTCCCACTTTCTAGCCTAATGCTTTAATCACTAGACCAAACTGGCTTAGATGCAGCATGAGTAAATGTCCAAACAGATCTCCCCTGAGCCTATTACTTTGGAAATGACACAAGTAGAAGTTAGCTATTGATGAAGACTGTTCCCACACAAGTCAAACCTTTGTGTTTTTTCCCAGTGAAACCCTATCTTGTAGACACCAGTAGCCAATAATCCATGAATTCATTCTAAAAATGTTCTTAGTTGATGGTTTTCTCTATGTCCAGTAATAGTGAATGTTCTCATTCTATGGAATTATATTTTATTGGTATCAACTAGTTTCATGGCAATAAATTTCAACTAGAATGTCAAGTGCTAATTCAACCATTTCTGAACAAATCAGGTCAAATTACAAAATGTTAAACTTAATGCTGCTGTGGATTTTTGCCATGTACAAGAAATTAAATTCTTGCCTGGATGATCCTGTTAAGGTTTTTTTTTTAATTTTGAATAACAATAAGCAATTTCTACCAAGAGCCATTTTACTTGGATATAAATAATTGCACAAAGGGGTTTCAAATGTAGAACATTGATTATATAAAAATCAATAAACAGGGAATGAAAGAAATGAATAAGAATGAAGAGCAATCATGTTTAGAATACCGAGTTCTTCAGAGTTGTACAAATGAGAAGGGAAATGTCAAGCTGCCATCTTTATAGTAATGAGAATTATTTGAAATGAAAAGAGAATCAACTTAGAGAGATAAGAAGATTCAGGAAAACCAACATCTACTTTCTCAAGTGACAAACTTGTTGTTCTTAATATTTGACCCAATCCAAGGCATCTGTAGCAAGATTGAAAAAGTCAAGATGCCAAAACTTTGTTCCTTTTTACATGTTTATGTGAAGAATATTTTTTTTAAAAAAATGGGACTTTGCATTATTGTAGACTCCATCTTGAATGTTCTACTAGCAAAATCTCTGTTCTTTCCCCTAAACTTTGACCATTCAAGAAATTTATTTAGTTTATTGCCTCCCAGATGAATTCTCTGTGGAATTATCTTCTTTCAAAATGTTTTAGATTTATTTTCTTCCCAGCCTGTCTATGCAACCAGTTGTGTCTCTGGATCATCCTTCAGATTTTACAGCCTGCCTAAACCAGAATGATTTTTAATGTTTATATGTCTGAATGCAAACTGGGCAGATGTACTGAGCTTTCAATCACCATAATTCACAGCCAATGCCAGTTCCAACACTTCTGAGAAAGGCTGCTCTATAAAATGATTGTTTCTGCAAGATCTGATGGTAGGGTCTCATCATAACACTATTCTATTTTGGGCATGTTGGCTAATTCATTTTTACCAATCATAAACATACCTGGAATTCAGCACAGGACCCCAAAATCACATTTCTGGTGCAACACATGATACTTTGTAATTTTACCCAGTTTATTTTACCCAGTTTTCTCCCAATCTCATGGACTACAAACCCCATAATTCCCAAGAATGGTGGCTGGGAATCCTGTCTTAAAGTCATCATATCAGGTCAAGGTTGCACTACAATTACAAGAATTACAATTAGGCGAGCGAATGAGAGCGATCTTGGAGTCCTAGTGGATAATCACTTAAATATGAATGAGCAGTGTGCAACATATTTTTCTTTATTTCTTTTTTTTGTATTAGTTTTTACTATTATACTTATTAGTAAGACCACAGTTAGAATACTGCATCCAGTTTTGGTCACTATATTATAAAAAGATGGTGAGACTCTGGAAAGAGCATAGAGAAGAACAATAAAGATGATTAGGGGGTTGGAAGTTAAAACATACGAAGAACGCTTGCAGGAAATGGGTATGTCTAATCTAGTGAAAAGAGGGCCAGGGGAGACATTATAGCAGTGACACAATATTTGAGAGGCTGCCACAAAGAAGAAGGGTCAAAGAAACAATGGATGGAAACTAATCAAAAAGAGAAGCAACCTAGAATGAAGGAGAAATTTTCTGACAGTGAGAACAATCAACCAGTGGAACAGCTTGCCTTCAGAAGTTGTGGTACTCCATCATTGGAGGTTTTTAAGAAGAGACTGGACAGCCATTTATCTAGAATGGTATAGGTCTCCTCAGTGGTGGAATTCAAATACCTGAACAACCAGTTCTCTTATTCGATGCAGGCCTGTGCCTCCGAGGCCTAGAATAGACTTCCAGAAGTGGCATCCACACACTTCCAGCAGGCTGTTCTAGGCCTGGGAGGCCTTCTCCAGGCCTCCCAGGCCTAAACTGGACTTCTGGAAGCTAGCCAGTTCTCCGAATGCAGCAAAATTTAGCTACCAGTTCTACCGAAATGGTGCGAACCGGCTAAATCCCACCACTGGGTCTCTTGCTTGTGCAGGGGGTTGGACTAGAAGACCTCCAAGGTCCCTTCCAACTCTGTTATTCTATGTTCTAAGATTCAGTGAAACACATGAAAAATATCAGCTTGGGAAGGGCTCTTTTACAGGAATTTCTAGGCTTTACAATCATTATTTAGCACTTGTGCTGGCATTAAAACATTTTTATTCTGCCTTTGTTTTTCTGGGAAGTGGTGTTCCTTCTGGATTTGTAGGTGCTGTATTCCCTTACTCTAAGGCAGAGTTGAAATGGAAAAAGTCGGGGGAAAGTAGCTTCAACAAAAGAAATGATAGGTAATTAAGTCCCAATTTGTAGAGAAGGCAAAGTATCTTGTGAGTAAAGGTATAATGGGAATACACTTGAAAGCTCTATAAAAGTGCTGCGGAGGAATTCACTGAAAGACATTTGACCTCAAGCCTGCCAATTTAACAAGTGAAGTCTTAATAATCGGGCTGCAGTGACACTTGGCTAAGCATTTTTCCCTAAATGCACAAGAGAGGCTCTGAGCACCAGAAGCAGTGACTTACTTTTTCAGCTACTAGGATGGCTGTGGGGTAGGTTAAATTTTTTGTCAGGATCAGGGTAATGAATCCTTCTGAAGCTGACCTCCAAGATCAAAGTCTGTAAAAAAAAAAAGAAAGTCCAAATGAATGTACAAATAATGGATATGGTGACTGAACATTTGTTGCAAAGAGTATTTCTCCATGATGCATGCTGCCACTGCAAATAAAACAATTGTGGCAAAGGAAAACAAGGATCGTACCAATAGTAATAGGCACCTGGGTTGCAATCCCAAAACATGTAGAGCATCATTTGAACTCCGTTAGGATTAACAAAACCACCATCAATCAATTGCAAAAGGCAACTTTATTTGGAACAGCTTACATCCTGCAACTATACCTTTAATATTATCAAACAACGTCTGCCTATCCCAGGTCCTTAAGCTGAAAACTAATAAACCCCTTTAGCCAATGGGCAGTCAAGAAGACAATAATCTGCCAAACTGGAGTAGCAACTCCTTTCCCCAGTGCTGAATATTGCTAATTCTACCAATTAAGTTCCCAGAGGACTGAAAAGTGAACAAAATGTGAGTACAGTCAATGGAGACTCACATGGGCTTATTTAGCTGATTGGTTTTTCCCCCCAACACTGTCCTTCTTTCTGAAGTAATCAAGCATGGTTGAGAGGGTGGAGACAGAAGTGTCAGCCTAATCAAGTAGACCAGACATGAAATCCAGCCAGATAAGCTAATTCTACTTTATTGTAATGCTGCATGAGCAGAATTCTGCAAGTCTGGAAGTGCAATTCTTCCACAGTCAACTTTACAATCCAATAATCTAGGAAAAATCACTTCTGAGCCTCTTGCTCCAACTATTCTGCAGTTGCAGGCTGTGTCCCTCTTACTGACCATTCCCTAGACAGCATCTTGCTCTGTATCTTAGGGTCTTTCCCATGTACCATTACAAGAATTGTCCCTGTCAAGATAACACTCACAATGTTGCAATCGAAGTATTTGTATTTTAAGTGCATCATGTGTGCAATATATGTGAAACTCAGGCAAAATTTTGATAGGACTGTCATAGCTGCCATTTTTGGATTTTGTTTGTTTTATTTTATTTTTGTACAAAATCTGTACCCTACAGACACATCTGACTGAGGAACTCAAGTTTTAAATAAAGGATCACAGTAAAACCAGTAGGCTTTTAAAACAATATATACAAAAAATGTTAAGGAAAGTTCATTTTCAAGAAACAGAAAACCAAAATAAATAGCGTAGCAGAAAATCTTAAAATCTGTCTGGTCCTGGCATAGTTGCCATCTTCTAAATACCTGGCTTAATAATGAATGTCTTAAAGGGTTTTCTGAAAGAAGGCAGCCTGTTGGGCAGGCAAACTTTCTAAGGAGATGATTCCTGAAAAAGCCAGACTTCTGCTCACAATAACATGAGCCAG
Organism: Vipera berus; assembly: GCF_964194415.1. Taxonomy (NCBI): domain Eukaryota; kingdom Metazoa; phylum Chordata; class Lepidosauria; order Squamata; family Viperidae; genus Vipera; species Vipera berus. The sequence continues at coordinate 14,950,656 of NC_138204.1, read as the reverse complement.
AATCTGTGCAGAGTCTCCCTAAATGGCTTGAGGCATCTATTGAATGATATCAAGGAAGGCAATCTTTTAAATACTTGGCTCCTCAGATATTTAAAGAATTAGATCAAATTAGGTTACATTTTTACAGAAAAGACTGTAAGCCTGACTGATATGAAAGAAAGACAACAAAGAAAAGAAAAAGCAAAAAAAAAAAGACACTGCACTGCCTCTGAGGGCAAAATAACCAGGAGGAATCTGATCATTTCTTTTGAGGCAAATTTTATTAAAAGGAAGAAGCTTTTGTGAGCTATACCTCACTTCATAGATTGCATTGGAATGGGATGCTACTTATAATCTTTCTCATGTGATCTACATCTGCATAACTCTCATGTCTTTCCTTCTCTTTCCCTCCACCTCATCTCTATTTAAATCCTACATCACTTTAGATTCTGGTCTCATTTCTTAACTGTTCATTCAGTCTACAAAACCTGCCTTTATTGAAAATCCTTGACATTTCACTCATGGCCAGAAACCCAGGAGGAGGAAAAAAACATATAAAACATCAACAAAATGACTATGTAGAAAAAATCCATAGGACTTTTTTTAAAAAAAGTCCAAACATTATGTGCAATAATATGTCTTTTTTTGCTTGCCTGGTTTTCTTTTATTTGATTATTTTTAACAGTGTACAATGAAAAAAATGTATAGCCAAGGAAGGAATAAGAGAATAGCAGAGTTGAAAGGGATCTTGGAGGCCTTCTAGTCCAACTTCCTGTTCAAAAAATAAACCCTATACCATTTTAGACAAATGGATGTCTAATCTCTTAAAAACCTCCACTATTGAAACACCCACAACTTCTGGTGGCAAGTCATTCCACTGATTAATTGCTCTAACTGTCAGGAAATTTCTCCTTCAATTCTAGGTTGCTTCTGTGTTTGATTAGTCTCCATCCAATGCTTCTTGTCCTCCCTTCAGATGGTTTGGATAAACCCCTCTTCTTTGCTGCAGCCCTTGAGATATTGGAACACTGCTATCATGTCACTACTAGTCCTTTTTTCATTAAACTAGACATGCTTCATATGTTTTTTCATTAAACTAGGCATGCTTCATATGTTTTAGCCTCCAGAACCCTAATCATCTTTGTTGTTCTTCTCTGCACTTTTTCAAGTGTCTCAACATCTTTTTTCTACTGTAATGACCAAAACTGGATGCAATATTCCAAGTGTGATCTTAACAAGGCATTATGAAGTTGTATTAACACTACACATGATCTTGATTCTATCCCACTGTTGGCTTTTTTGGCAGTACTGTGTTGGCTTTTCTGTCAGCTGCAGCACACTGCTGGCTCATATTTAAGTGATTGTCCACTAGTACTCCAAGATTCCTCTCACAGTTAATAGTATTGAGCCAGGTGCCATCTATAGCAGGGGTGTCAAACTCGCAATGTCACGTGACGTGTCACGATGTATTGCGACTTTTTTTCCATTGCCGGCAATGAGGTGGGCACGGTTTCAGCATGACGCATCCGGCCCACGGGCCAGCAGTTTGACACCCCTGACCTATAGGGATTGGAACTAGCTTGGAATTTACTGTTCCAAATCAATACAAATGTCTGTTTCTAAATAGATGTATTTGCTTGTTCTAAAATAATACTTTTTTGCTAATTTTCACAAAAGTCATAACCCAAATTCTTTGGAACTAATCATACACAGATTTTTTTTTCTGCTTTCCCCCCAGAGGTTAGTATGTATATTTTAATCATTCTAAGTAGAAACAATAGTCAACTGGATATATTCCACAGTTCATTTCTAATAATAGAAAAATGGTGATAGATCAAATAGTATTATATATGACTTCTCCTAACTGATTAATTTAAGCAAGTGTGGCCATTAATAAATTATTGTATGGCCTGCTCAGCAGAAATGCTTTGGTTCACACTTTTGACTAGTCATCACTATCCTCTTCCAGGTTATTATAAGCCATGAGTGGGCAGCAAGGCAAAAAAAATTCTTTCCCTGAATACATTTATTCAAAATAGAATAGAATAGAATAGAATAGAATAGAATAGAATAGAATAGAATAGAATAGAATAGAATAGAATAGAATAGAATAGAATAGAATAGAATAGAATAGAATAGAATAGAATAGAATAGAATAGAAGCTGGAAGGGACCTTGGAGGTCTTCTAGTCCAGCCCGCTACTGAAGCAGGAGAACCTATAGTAGCCTCCTTCATCACTTCCAACAGAAAACTGAGCTCAAAAACACCTCTCAAAGAAATTGGGAGGAAATATGATCTTAGACACCTGAATATAAGATAGAACAATGGAAGCCTGTTTTGCTCAGGAAAGAAACTAAAAAAATGGAAAACAGATTTTGGTACAGCATGATGTCTTCTCCCACTATGCCAGAAAGTCAGTTTATATTCTACTGAAAATAACATTACCTAACCTCACACATTCCAACTAATATAGAAACCCAAACTCAATGATTCTTGGAAAGTCACACTTCCTCAAATGAGCAAAAACTGAATAATTTTGGAAAGGGTTATTTAGTGAAGACAGTTCATACCCTTGTCTTTTCTATTCGAAGTGCATCAAGTCTCCCTAGTTTTTTCACTCTTTTTCCTTTTGATTCTTTCTCATTTTTATTCAATATTTATTTGTTTGTGATATATACTGTCCGTCAATTTTCACAGGAGCTTATAAAAGAACCTGATTTCATTTTTATCCTTCCAACAATAACAGTCCTAATGAACTACATAAGGCTGAAAAAAAAGTGATTGATCCAATGTCACTCAATGAGTTTTCATGGCTTAAGATAAATTTAAACTTCTGCCTCTCCTGTCTTCATCAGATGCTTTTTCTCTCACATTAAATAATAATAATAATGAAAACAACCCATTCAAAAATCTGTGTATTAAGGGGAATAAATATGTGTTAAGGAATATTATGTATGTGGCTTCTGCATAAGCCAGAAACCTATAATATTAGGGTGAGTACTTTAGTTTTTAGCATGCCTGGATTATCAAAATTACCAAATATATTAGTGCAAGTCTCAGTTTTTAAGAGAACGCTCACTTACTCAGGAAATGGCTTAATCAACAGAAGGTTGACAGATACAGCTCAGGTAGAGAATAAAGCCATATACTGATAGAAGATTTTGCCTGTTGCAGTATATAGACGTCAAAGCCATTCTATAGATTTATGGTGTGTCCCTCTTGGGTTTAAATTCTAAGCCTCTAGTTTTGCACTTCTGAATCAACACATTGGTCATTCTCTTTATGGCCTAAGAGGTACCAGCCCTATGTTGATATAACAATTCTCTCTAACCTGGATACTACTGGTTCCTCTTTACTTACATGATGAGACTAAAGAAAGGCTCCTGATGAATGTGAAGCAATATTTGAATGAATTTATTTACACCTGATAGTTTTCAGTCTCACATGATACTTAGGCATAGTGTTCCTGAATGTTCTTTAAATGTAAAGATTTCAACTATCAGAATTCTTATGCTAGCCAAGTTGGCTGGAAAATGTGGGAACTAAACTCTTCAACTTTGTAGACTTCCCAGTTTGGGAAAAGCATCTTTAGTTTATTAAAGCTGATGCCATAACAAATGTGTTATCCTTTACGGCACAAAATATCTTTGCTTTATTTTTTTTTCAACATTATCTTCCTCCGTATTATTAGAGTTGTCATGGCTTTCTTTTTCCATCACAGCCAAAAGCTTTGCAGTCAGAGATACATTAGGAACGTGTCTCTTCTTATGCTGTATTAAAATAGCATGCTTGTGTTTGGCAAGAAAAAATTAAAGACCTAATTTGGTAATAGAGTGGTTGCCACTGGAAAGGAGGGCTTGTGGCCAGCACTCTTGTAAAAATGTTAACATTCTTTTGTGAGAAACGGAGTTGGGGAGATAGCAGTGGCATAGCACGGAATTATCTAAGAAAAGGCTAATTTCAAAGGGTAATCCCATATCCAGAAGTGAATTATTCAATTAGATTAGTGCTAATGCCACTATTCAAACACAGTCCTGATCATGATGCTGGCTTTAGAATATCTCAAGTATAATAATATCTGGCGACATTTTAAGTTCTACAAATCAACTTCATGGCAATAAATCTCATGAATGTAGAAAGGCAAAGTCTTCAACTCACAGTTTCAAAACAGGTTAACCCAATCTCGAACAAAGTACTAGAGAGGCAGAACTAGTCTGTTTATTCCTGCATACAGAGCAATATTCTTGATGAAACTGAGGGTGTTTTAGTCTCAGCTTTTATACACCACTTCAGATATTTATTCCCATACTCAAAATGCTTCCATATTACTGGTTTATTTATTTATTTATTTATTTATTTGTTTGTTTGTTTGTTTGTTTGTTTGTTTGTTTGTTTATTTTTGGGACTTATATGCCGCCCTATCTCCCGAAGGACTCAGGGCGGCTAACAACAATAAAAACAACAATACAAAAGTTAAAAGAAATTAAATAAACAGCCCCAATAAATAAGTTAAACTAAACAATTAAAAATTAAAAAAACATTTTAAAAACCCTGTCATTAGTCCAGGTCAGCCTGATGAAAAAGGAAAGTTTTAAGGCCACGGTTTAACCCTTTTAAAAACTTTAGGATGAAGAGCAACTGTGATATTGCCTAACGATTGCTCACTTCATTTTGTAATGAAATTATCTAATTTCAGTATGAACTTTGTATTTTTTAAAAGAGCAAACTCATAATAGGAAGGAAGGAAGGAAGGAAGGAAGGAAGGAAGGAAGGAAGGAAGGAAGGAGTCTTGATTTTAGTTATTTGATATTACAATGTAGTCAAGTTTCTTTAAAAAAAAATAAAAATGTAATCCAATATGAATTGTAGGTTCCCTTCCATATTGAGAATATATGTATGAAACATTCAAAAGCACATACAGACCACTATGCTGAAAATATTGCCTTTTATCATCAAAGCACATATGGACAACTCCACTGAAAACATTGTTTTTTACATCAATCTCATTACTGTTCTCTTGCAGAGTGTATGTCACAATATACTATATGTCACAAGGTTCATTTCCAAACATGATGGTACCATGGACAGTGAGCCGACAGCTATGATTTCTTTTTCTTGCCCATTATTTCGAGTTCCATGTGTGCTTTCCATACACTTCCTCGTACTTGTTGCAAAACATTTGCATCCTTGTGTGAAATCAAGGCAAGTCTCAATATCAAATCAATATTTTAACTCCCCCACAAATACAAATCCTCATAAGAAGCAAAAAAAAAATAACTACAACAAGATTACATCCATAATTTAAAAATGAAAGAAATAATAGATAAAAAGGAAGAAAGATAATCCTTTAAAGAATTCCGAAGGATAGCACAAAGCAACTTTCATGTCTCAGCTATCAAAAAAATTAAACTTTAAATCAGACTTTAAAATTATTAGTCTTGGTGCTCCATAGGCTTCCTAAATTGCTTGGTTGAGGAATATAGAGGAGAGCTGGAGAGGTTCAGCAGAGGACTCAGGGGAACTGGGACTGGAGACTAAAACATATGAGGAACGGTTGCTGGAATTAGGAATGTCTAGTTTAATGAAGAGAAGGACGAGGGGGGACATGATAGCAGCCTTCCAATATCTCAGGGGTTGCCACAAAGAAGAGGGGTTCAACCTATTCTCCAAAGCACCCAAAGGCAGGACAAGAAGCAAGGGATGGAAACTAATCAAGGAGATAAGCAACCTAGAACTAAGGAGAAACTTCCTGACAGTTAGAACAACTAACCAGTGGAACAACCTGCCTCCAGAAGCTGTGAATGCTCCAACATTGGAAGTTTTTAAGAAGAGACTAGACAGCCATTTGTCTGAAATGGTATAGGGTTTCCTGCCTAAGCAGGGGGTTGGACTAGAAGACTTGTTGTTATCATCTTATGAGGAAAGTACTTTTTCAGACCCTGAAATCACAGACTGTTTAAGGTTTCTGATTACAAAGTAGCCAGTAACTAATGCATAGTCATAGAATTTGGAAGAATGTGAAAGGGATACAATTTTCTGCTTGTCAGCTACCTAGCTGTTTGTCTTACCTAGTTGTGCCATACTACAATATGTCATGATCTCTGAGAATTGGGGAGTGGGGGAACAGAGTAGCAGCAGCAATTTAACCCAGTTCAATAAACATCTTTGCTTGTTATGATATTCACTTCCAAAATGCAAAATCCAAGTAGAAGTAGGAAAAGACTGCATGTATAAGACTTGGTAATTTTCGTGAACTTTTGCTCCTACAATAAGCGGAGTTAGTTCCAAACTCTTACACATAATGGCAGTGGATTAGATTTTTTAAGCATTTGCTATTTAATGCCATAAGGGAGGGGGATCTTTCACTTTTTGTTCTTCCTATTTTATTGGCTGCAAAGAAGTAACAAAGGGGTTAGGAGAGAAATTAAAACCATATCACCTAGAGCTGCTTCAAAATGAAACAGGTAGCAAATACATTTAATAAATAAATAAATATTCATTTGCAGACTATATTTGTAACACAATGCAATAACAATGCTCTGAAGCATATTAATCACACTGAATGTGATGTGGACACTATGAAAATGAAAAACCCCCACTTGTAACACGAGAATTTCAGCCGTAGCTTCAACCCGTCTGCAGCTAAGAACAGAGATGCAACCGCAGAAGGCACCTATCTTTTGCACAATAGACAAAATGTAAAGTCAGAATTGCTCCAAATCAGCTGGGGGAGGGTGGGAAAGAAAAGAAAGGAGAACATGACAATGGCAGGAAGATTTCCTTCTTTATTTGGAAGATTAGATGGGGCATCATAAAGTATTTCTGCTACCTTGTCTGTATGTAAGTGGCACTTGAAGCTTTGTAGCAGGGAACATCAGATATCCAACCTCTACATCCTCGGGCATGTCTGAGAAAGACTTGGAAGCACACTGAACTAGAAGGAGCTGATTCCTACTTAATTATAAGGCCATAGTCATCATCATCATCATCATCATCATCATCATCATTATCTGCAAATGTTCTTGAAATATTACACTTTTCAGCACAGTTCATAACGATTGTTACTTCTTCTTTTTTTTTTTTTTTTGCTTCTTTTCAACTGAGGCCGGAAAACAGCTTTTCATGACTTGGAGAAGAACTTTGACAAGTTTGGCCAGAAGCCACTATCACTTTTATGTTTCAAAATCAATTACCTTCCCAGGTTGAACAGTAGAATGAACAAAATGTCAAGAGGAATGAAACCCAAGTAAAAGCTTCAAGACAGAAGGAAGTTTAGGAACCATAACAATAGTAATAATTAATAGCAATAATAATAACCAGCAGCTTCTGAAAAATACTATAAATGAGACATTGTAGAAAGATCCAGATTTCAAGGTCTAACAAAATTATGGAAGAAAAATATCGAAAACACCATTGTTCTTGGCCCTGGTTTAAATAGAACTCTTCCCATTTGTTTAATCAATGTTTAGATGTATTTTATAAGCCCTCAGAGGGCAATGCTAAAAGAATTGTCTCTTTATTTTCAAATGGACCCGGGTGGTCCTTTCGTCTTGGAGGCAACTGTAAACACTGCAGACAATAATACTGAAGATTATGTAAGCCCGACGGAGCATAATGTGGGGACTACTGGCTCTGCATGAACAAAGAGAACCATCAGAAATGATGGGAGGTTGGCCTTTAGTGGAAAATAATTCTGAGAAACTCTTTGTGCTGTGTAATGAATTGACAATATGGCAATGGCAAAAAGAGAAAAAAAGATAATTGCAAATGAGTTTCTCCTTGCCACCTTCATATCCTGCTTGTATCTTCTGGTTGACCTTACAACTGCAAAAAAAAAAAGAAATACACAATAAAGGCAGATATGCTTGATGATGAATCATGTGGTTTAGCAACCAGAAAGCAACCAAGGAAAAATAACAGCATATTTGTCCAAGAACTGCTGTCTCTGACGGTGGTTTTCTACGAAGAAGAATGAAAAGAAGTCGTTTCTTCACTCCAAGCAGTTCCATGTCAATTTCTATATTCTACTTTACAGAGGACACATTTAATATTCTCCTTTACAGGAAGCCCCCCCCCCCAAATTTGGACCAATCAACATCAGTCATCTGTTCATAACTCTTTCCTAATGCAGTGAGATTTCTTTCAATTTAAATTATAACATTTTATTTCTCAAGGTATGCATATGCATACCTTTTGTGCAAATTGGAGAGCTCTCTCATGCTCTTTTTTCATTGTGATTCATTTCCAATTTTTTTAAACAATGTTTACCTGGCTACCATGCCATCTGTTACTTTTCAGAGCAACTGCTCCATTTCACAGAGACATTTTAACTGATAGGGTTCTAAATACTATCCTCCTACTGTATAGCCATTCCATATGGGGCAAGATGGCTTATGTGCATTTTGTAATAGAAAAAGAAGCATAATTTTTTTACCTTATGTTCTATTTCTCATTATTTCTATATCTCTTTTCTGCCAAAAGCCACCAAAATAATGCATAAGAAATCAAAGCAAACACTAAATCCATAAAACTATGAGCACAAAAACAAAAACATCCTTAAAATACTAAAACAAGCTTATCCTGAAAGTCGTTTTTAAAAAATCCTGAGTCCAAATCCATCAAAGACCGCATAATATGATTCTTCCTTTTTTATTTCCTTGCCCTAAACCAGCTATTGTGCTAATCAACTATCATATGCCCAAGCCAATAATGTATATAGGAATTCTCTGCTCTAGATTGTCATTTTATTTATTTATTTATACAGTAAATATACAGTATTACTGACAGCTAAGGCATCTTGGCAAAATTAAAATTAGCATTTGAAATTTTAAAACCAGTTTAAAGCAACAATTAAAATCAACAGTCAACATGTTTTAAAATGTGAAGTATTTGGCGTAGTGATTTTTTAAAAAGTCAACAAAGACATTACGCTGTTCAGTTCAGCAGGAAACACACCAATAAATTGGAATTGTTCGGAAAATAAATCTAGGTTTAAGTACCTACATTTCTTAATTCCTTCCCCCCGCCCGAACAATCTACTATTATCAAATCTAATTCTCCTACCACTGTAATTGCAGCCCAAGTTTAAATATCACATGTATTCCCCACCACATTGTAATTGCCATCTGAGGTACAATAAACAGAATTTCTACCTTCCCGTTACTGAATAGACAAAATGCCCATTTAATCAGCAAATCAAGTATTAACAAAAATCCCTTTTTTAAAATCTTACGGAATTTTCAAATCTGAATTGCAATCAGGACAATGGAGAAAGGCCATCAGGATTATATTAGCACCCACCAATCAGAATTGGGGGGGGGTCTTCCCTAAAATAGCAACCAAGACCTTAACACAGTTACAGCTTCTTAGCATGCTACCCTTCAACAAGAGAAAAGTTGGGCTTAGCCTGTTCGATCCTTTTATTAATGTAAAGTAAATCAACTGTAGTTTGGGCCCCAACTTTTTAAAAAATTGCTAGTTTAGCTCCAGGCCAACTCAAAATGCCTTATGGTAGATGAAAGCTTGCGATGTATGGGAAGATGAAACTCCAGGAATTTACAGGTAGTCCTTGACTTACAGCAATTCATTTGGGGGCCCTTCAAAATTACAACTGCACTGAAAAAAGTGACTTATGACTGTATTTCAAAGTCACAACCTTTGCAGCGTGCCCATGATCATGTGATCAAATTCAGATACTTGGCAACAGGTTCATATTTATGACCATTGCTGTGTCCCAAGGTCATGTGATCACCTTTTGCAACCTTCTGATAAGCAAAGTCAATGGGGAAGCCAGATTCACTTAATAACCGGGTTACTAACTTAACAGCTGCAGGTTCACTTAACAACTGAGGTGAGAAAGGTCATAAAATGAGGCAAAACCCTACTTAACAAATGTCTCACTTAACAACAGAAATTTGGGGTTCAGTTATAGCCATAGGTTGAGAACTACCTGCAAAGAGTGGAGCATTATATATGTACTGTATGTGTATGTGTATGTGTATGTGTACAGTATGTGTATGTGTGTGTGTGTGTGTGTACACACACACACACACATTTCCCATAAAGATTGCTGAGATACAATAGAAATTTCAAAAATTTAAACAATTATATTTCAAGTCTGCTAGCACTGATGCATGTTACATATTATTCCACAACTTCTGCTTATTTTATTGTTTATTTTGCAATTCATATTTTTCACAAAATTACCTCCCTTTTTATTTCATTGTAGAAAAAAGAAAGGATAAACAGACCTAAAAGGGATTTTCAATTGAAGAGTAGGAAGGAAATGTATCAAATAAATAATTAACAGAAAGGTAGAATATCTATAGGTTATAAGCTAACCACAAATGGGTACAAAAAAAGCAAATTTCTAGGAAGAAAACTCAAGATATCGGGGCAGATGTATTCTTAAGATTGCATTACAGGAAGTATAATACAGCATCTGATGAGTTCAGCTCAGATTAGTTAAGGTGGTTTTGAGGAGAGATTTGATGTCTGGGGCCATACCCTAAGTTATCTAGATGACAGAGTGTTGGAATGGAGTCAGTTTTACCTCACAACAACCAGTAAAAATATCTTTGACCAAAACATTTGATCAGAAGGACCTGAAATGGTTTCTGTAGACATAGAGAAAAAACAGTGAGGTAAATACCTCAGGCAAAGACTTGTGCATTGTAGAAATATGAAGCATGTGGCTGGGCATATTTAGCTTTGGAAAGAGCAAAGTTGAGGTATGTTCAACTAACACATTACGGTAGAAGGTTTTAATTTGAAGTTGTCTACAGTACTGGCTCTTCGGCTTTGAAACGTTGATGAGCACCGGCCCCTAGAGTTGGAAACGACTAGCACGCATGTGCGGGGAAACCTTTAATTTTACCTTACAGTACTGAAGAGGACTCCCTTGTAATTTTGTGAAAACTATATTTCCCAGCTTGGTTCCCTTAAGTTACATTTTATTTCAAGTACCATAAATTCCACTCAACAGCCCTGGGATCAGTCTGGTTAGTATTATGAACTTGGCCCAACACACCCAGAGTTTCTCAAGATGAAGAAGATCGGAATAGATAAATAAATGGTCTGACTGTAATACTTTTGTCATTTGTTATATTACATTATCTACTAACTTGAGTAGTTCAAGGGCAAGAGATCCAGAGTTCTTCTGTGTTTCCCTTTTTGCATTTAAACTCCAGTTTAAAAGTACCAATTCTTTGTGCGGTTTCAGCCTATATGCTGTTATGAAGGCATTTCAACATCTTTTTCTAGAGGGTCTAAAAGCAATTGAATAAGAGCAACTTTCAGCAAGAAAACAGCATAAGGCCAAAGGTCAAGCGGCCGTTATCTTCACACTTAGTTTTTCAACTTTATAGTGCAGTCAATGGTGTGTACAAATAAAAAAATAGAAATATCACAAAGTTGAATGTATAATGCAATTTTATCCTTGTAGAGCTCTTGTAAAACCAGTTTTTCAAGCAAAGTTATATAAAACTGTACACTGTTTTGTAGTAGATCTCAGAGTGAATTTCAGTAAAACTAACAAAGTGTCTTGTGGCAATTAAAGAATGAGCTTTATTTTATTAGAACTGGATTTTGTACATCATAGTCCACATTATGGAATGTAGTTCTGATCTATATCAATAGAATAGAATAGAATAGAATAGAATAGAATAGAATAGAATAGAATAGAATAGAACAGAACAGAACAGAACAGAACAGAACAGAACAGAACAGAATAGAATAGAATAGAATAGAATAGAATAGAATAGAATAGAATAGAATAGAATAGAATAGAACAGAGCAGAATAGAATAGAATAGAATAGAATAGAATAGAATAGAATAGAATAGAATAGAATAGAATAGAATAGAATAGAATAGAATAGAATAGAATAGAATAGAATATTCTTTATTGACCAAGTGTGATTGGGCACACAAGGAATTTGTCTCTTGTGCATAAGCTCTCAGTGTACATACAAACAACAAAGTGATAAGTCATAGATCATAAATCATAAGATACAAACAACAACTGATAAATCTAGTTTAATGAAGAGAAAGACAAGGGAGAACATGATAGCAGTATTCCAATATCTCAGGGGCCGCCACAAAGAAGAGGGAGTCAAGCTATTCTCCAAAGCTCCTGAAGGCAGGACAAGAAGCAACGGATGGAAACTAGTCAAGGAGAGAAGCAACCTAGAACTAAGGAGAAACTTCCTGACTGTTAGAACAATTAACCATTGGAACAACCGACCTCCAGAAGCAGTGAATGTTCCAATACTGGAAGTTTTTAAGAAGAGACTGGACAGCCATTTGCCTGAAATGGTATAGGGTTTCCTGCCTGAGCAGGGGGTTGGACTAGATGACCTTGAAGTTTCCTTCCAATTTTATTATTATTATTATTATTATTATTATTATTATTATTATTATTATTATTATTATTATTATTATTATTATTATTATTATTTACCAATAGGAGAAGGTAATAGGAAAGATGAAAAGATGAGAAGGATAATAGCAATACCGTCCTACTTGGAGAGCAGGGGAAGGGCATTCTCTGTGGGCACACCTGCCCTCTGGAACCAGCTTCCGGTTGAGCTCCGGATGGCTCCCGACCTTCGCTCGTTTCGCCGCGACCTGAAGACTTGGCTATTTGAACTTGCCGGCCTGGACTGAGGGATTGGGATTTTAGATCTTAAATTTTTTAAAAAATTAAATTTTAGAATGTGTTTATAGTTTAGGGCTATTTGATTTAATCTCATTTTAATTTTTATACATTGTGTGTTGTTTATAGCATTTTAATTGCCCTGTACACCGCCCCGAGTCCCTTCGGAGAGGGGCAATATATAAATCCAAATAAAATAAATAAATAAATAAATAAATAAATAAATACTACTTTGGTAAATATCTTTAGGCATAGGACAGTGCTATGGGAATTAGGTGTTTTGCAGAGTGATGACATGGGGAAAAAACTATCCTTGTGTCTAGTTGTTGTCAAATTCATATGTATCTGAAGCTATTGGGTGTAGTGAGAGGTAATGAGATTAATACCATGTAGTGGGGCACTAATGAGAGATGATGACACAGAATCATAATGTTGGAAAGGACCTTGAAGGTGTATCACTGTTTCTTCCATTCTTGAGATAATACATTTTTTTGTTTGCCATGCTGGAGTTTATCAATCACCTTATTTCAAATAGGGGCAAACAGTTGAGTGCCATAACTTCTTCATATGGACTTGTTGATCCATAATTTTGTTCACTAATGTACTCAAAGGTTGCCACCCAGGGTTTTTGTTAAATACCCCAACCATCACCCATTCCTAAAGAATCCAGTCCACTCCAGGAATGGCAAGTTACAGTATATATCATCTTCTCAATGAAACCTACATCATTCCAAGGTCTCCTACAAATATTTTCCTGACCATCATCACAGGAAACTATCTCCCTGCTATTGGAGACTATATTTGGTTTTCAATCCCATCTCTTCTTCCCTATGACAAGTTAATTATCCTACTTCTAGTGCTTGCACAGTTTAGTCCCATCGCTCCATCACTGGAGATCTTTAAGAAAAGGCTAGACAGTCATTTGTCTGAGATGGTGTAGGTTCTCCTGCTTGAGCAGGGGGCTGGACTAGAAGACCTCCAAGGTCCCTTCCAGCTCTATTCTATTCTATTCTATTCTATTCTATTCTATTCTATTCTATTCTATTCTATTCTATTCTATTCTATTCTATTCCATTCTATCATATTTCGGCTGCAGTTCTCACCACAGAAAAAGGATCTATAGTTTTTCATCATTTTTTTCCTGGTACTAGAATGTTCCTCTCATCTGTTTCTGATCTATGACGTCCCATTCTTTGGGCTGAGAGGAAGAATTTTAAGTGGAATGTATTTTGAACTGTCACTACAGTTGGGACAGATTGAAACATCTGATTCATTGGAAGGGCTGTCTAATCTCAAGGGGATAGTGGGAAGCAGCATGTTGTGCCACATCTCTTCCCCCAGCAGTTCCACTAAAGAGTGAAAGCTTTCTGAATGAAGCTGGGAAAGAAATGTACATTCCTCCCAAATACAATTATCTCTGGTCAGCAAGATGGATGAGTAGAGACAAACAAAGGAGATGGAACCTTGTCGACATTAACACATCAACAAATCTTTTCAGTTTCCCAAGACTAGATGGAGGGCCAGGGAGAGGTTGTTGGCACCTCTGGATCCCGGGACAAGATCTGAGGCTTATACAGTTGGCAAGATGGGAGGAAAGGAACCTAGGAATACTGTTTAAATGCAGGGCTGATGCCATCACCAATGAAACCTGAGAAATTGGCTGCCAAATGGGAGAAAGAATTCAAGAAACTGAGCCTTCCACATGAAACTCATCAAGATTGGAAAGTCAGCTACCAACTCCTAACTCTTAATGGCTCTTGGGTAGAAATTCTAACTGCAACTATTTAGTGAGAATATTTGTAAGAGGGTATTCAATGGAAGTGGGACGCAGTGGCTCAGTGGGTTAGGACGCTGAGCTTGTCGATCAGATGGTCGGCAGTTTGGCGGGTCGAATCCCGAGTGCCGTGTAGCAGAGTGAGCACCTGTTACTCGTCCCAGCTTCTGCCAACCTAGCAGTTCAAAAGCACGTAAAGATGCAAGTAGAAAAATAGGGACCACTACGGTGGGAAGGTAACAGCGTTCCGTGCGCCTTTGGCATCTAGTCATGCCGGCCACATGACCACGGAGACGTCCTCGGACAAGCGCTGGCTCTTTGGCTTTGAAACGGAGATGAGCACCAGCCCCTAGAGTCGGAAAGGACTAGCACGCATGTGCGGGGAAACCTTTACCTTATTCAGTGGAAGCCATAAAAATATCAAAATAATGCAACATATGTCACAGCATCATTATGCACATGATGTAATTATTTAATTTATACAAGTTGCATTATGACAATGTAGTTCTTCCTTGGACATCCATGAACCCAAGGTTAACCATGGAAGTGGAAATAGGAGAATGCTCGTTGATATGGCTACTTTTTATCCTGAATTGAAAGATATTTATTTTTTTGTCCAGTTGATTGAAGGCAGGTAGGTATGTCTCCATTATAAGCCATAATGACATCACTATGCATATGGCATGACTATTAATTGGGTCATGATGTCCAATGACAGTACATAAGTCATATCATTTATGCAAATGATACTGAGATGTATGTGTCATCATTTGCCTTCTGGTAGATATGATGGATTGCATGGGGGGACTTCACAGACTGGTAGTGATGGGGAAAGATTATGGAAGGAAAACATAATTTGTTGCACTGATGTAGAACCAAGACATATGATTCAACTCAATTTACTTCAACAAACGCCACACTAATCAACATTTTGATATTATACCACCCCACCCAAAGGATCTCATTCTCTGAGGTCATCACCAGTGGTGGGATTCAGCCGGTTCACACCACTTTGGCAGAACTGGTAGTTAATTTTTTGTTGCCTAGGCCAGTGATGGTGAACCTTTTAGAGACCGAGTGCCCAAACTGCAACCCAAAATCCACTTACGTATCATTAGGTGCCGATACACAAGTGGCGTGGGCCATTGAGTGGGTGTGGCCCATTGGGTGGGTGTGGCTGCAGTGGTAACAGCAGACTGGGTGGGACTAAAAAGTTCAATCAATCAATTCCAACCTTGCGAGAGCTTTTTTTTTCCCCACAAGAAGTTGAAATTGATTGAACCTTTTTTTTTTTTGCATACGGCAGCAGAGGCCTAAATCAAAAAGGTTTTATAAAACCCAGCTGAAGGCCTAGGACTGGGGCAACGGCGCACATGCCCACAGAGAGGGTTCTGCGTGCCACCTGTGGTACGCGTGCCATAGGTTTGCCACCATGGGCCTAGGCCAAGAATGGACTTCCGGAAGCGGCATCCACAAAGAGAACTGGTTGTTCACATATTTGAATCCCACCACTGGTCATCACCCAGCACCATTCCCAGCTATTAGTTCATCTGCATATTGAAAGCAA
The DNA here is from genome assembly GCF_964194415.1 of Vipera berus. Lineage (NCBI taxonomy): Eukaryota > Metazoa > Chordata > Lepidosauria > Squamata > Viperidae > Vipera > Vipera berus. The sequence continues at coordinate 14,934,683 of NC_138204.1, read as the reverse complement.
GAGGTTGAATTGTGCTTGTGGCAATCCAACAACCCACTCACATAATTCCTGTAACTGACTGATATGTTTTCAGTCTGATCAACTCTGACCATAAAGCTAATATTGATATTTTGTTTTTGTTTTTTTCTTCCTTACCACTGGACGTCTCTGGAACAGACTCAAAAACAGAATTTTTTTTTCCATAGATGATCTCAAGTCACCTTTCCTAAAATGAAACAGCTCTTTCTGTCAATGTCAAATAACTCCCCCACTACAAATCAATGTTAATAGTTACTTAAAAGAAGTTAAGCAAAGTCAATTAAACTAAGCAAGCAGCTTGTTTGTTCCTGCAAACCATCTTTATCAATTAACTCAATTTAAATGCCAGATGCTGCTTTTCCTTCTGTAAAGGTATTGATCTAAATGTCAGCGCAGAAAACATTATTAGTACAACCTTACACAGAAGTAAGACTGCTTTCAATTAACCTTACTTCTAGGTAAATGTGTCTAGGACTGCAGACTGAGAGCCTGTTAAATAAATTTCAGCCTACAATTTAAGTATTGTTACACATACTTAATTAGTTTTCCATTGTTCATCCCTTCAGTAACCTATGAACCTGCTGTCTCTTCTCTGAAAAATTAGGAAATGGAGAAGCAGGTAATAAACTTCCCAGTCATATTCTAGATTTATTCAAACTATCATATACCAAAGTTCAAAATAAAACATGCATGCTTGTATTCCTAATTCTAAAGCAACACAGAAATGAGGAAGGTGAGAGTTTATTTATGTCTAACCTGCCTTTATTACAGTATTTTTATAAACAACTCAGGATGGCAAACTTACCTATTACTCCTTCCTCCTCCTATTTTCTCCACGGTAACAACCCTGTGAGGTGGATTGGACTGAGAGAGAGTGACTGGCCCAAACTCACCCAGCTGTCTTCCAGGCCTAAGCTGGATAGAACTCACAGTGCCCTGATTTCTAGCCAAGTACCTTAACCAATATACGTGTAGCATTACCCCCTCAAGGGCTGCCAAAGTCCAGGCCCTCCTAGCCCTTCTAGCCCCCCCTTCCGTCTCACTCACAGCCGCGTACACAAACATTGGCAAACAATGTCCTTTTAGCGGGAGCTCACACGGAGTGGAGAGATGATAGGTTCTCGTCATCGAGGGATTCACCGGAATAACCCTAACCCTAACCCTTTCCTTCTGACGATGCTCTTAGTCCCAGGTCTCTCTATGGCAATTCCCCTTCCCCACTTTCCTTTATTGTTAAAATCTGAATCTAACACTCCAGCAGACTTTCTGCCCATTCTCTCTCTTCCCTCCGCTCAGGATATTCCCCCCTTGCAAAAGAAGCAATAAAACTCCGCTTTCTCACTCTCTCTTTCCTTCCCTCTCCTTTAAAGAAAGGGAATCATCTAAAACCCTCAAACTCCTCTTCAGCTTCACCTGGTCTCTTCCTGACTACAGCAACAACTACCCCCACCCCCTTTCTCCTTTTCCTTTTCTCTTCTTCTGCCCGATCCATGCCCGCCACAGCTGTCTGAGCCTCTACCTATTGCCCTCCGGCCAGGCTCCCGCAAAGCCTCTCAGCCAGCTCCGTTACAATACCAAACTGGCTTCACATAGTTGCATATAATTGCTGTATGATGCAGTACAGTTGCTGACATTTAGTTGTTGTAGATTATCTAGTGATGAGGAACTTTCAAGAATGCCATATACTGTATTCTGCCTTCAATTCCATGGGATAGAAATATATCAAAGCAAAAGTTTCTTCACATCATGAAACAGAAAACTGACATCAGGGAAGTGTTTAAAAGATAGGATAATTAAAAGGCTGTTTATTATTCATTCCCCAGTTAAAGAATCAGGAGTCAAAACCACTGAAGCTTTTAATTAAAATTGGAAGAGGACTTTGATGCAGGATTTCCTATGAACTAGGGCAAACAATCTAGCAGAATTTTAGCCATGAAAAATATGAACACAGTCATTAGTGTTATATAAGATCTGTGGTTTAATTCCACTTCAATTGATTATAGACCAAACAATGTCTTAGTGCTGTTTAATTGTGTTAGGAATAGAGAGGTTTTGTCACCAGTATTTCTTTATAATAAATTGACCATATTGTCAGTTTGTTCTGTCAAGAGGCAGTAGGGTTTCAAAATCGGCTGAACATCATTCAAGAACATTGTGTAACATCTTAACAGCTAAGTTAATGGCTGAGGGCAAACATCATTTATCTGAAGCCAGACTTCTTCTAAAAAAATTGCCCAGGGTGTTTCAAAGAAGAATCTGAGTAGAGTCATTTTCTGATGTCAAGCTTCTCTGCTTATTTGGGAAATAAAAAAGACCAAGCCATTACTTATTCAGCTCTTTCATCTGGTAATCCACTAGACTGCCCATTACCAACCAAATTATCCAAGGTTGGTCTAGACTATATAATTTCCTTATGGTTTTCACTCTTTCCGACCACCCACATTCTCTCTTTGCTCTTTTAGAGCAAAAGGTCTTCAAAATATGCCTGATTTATGGAAAGAAACAAATTAGCTATGGAAAATACAGAAATTTGGAAAGATGAAGAATGCAAGGAAATCAGTCAATTTAGACAGGATGATTTTTCCCTCAAGAAAAAATATTCAGGTGCACCAACTTTATTTAGGAAGTAAAGAAACATTATCCCTTGCTGCATCTGCCATCACAGACTAGATCTGCTTGCTCTACAAATATCAAAACAGGGAGATAAAGTCTTGGTTTCTTATTAACCACAAAACCTGTATTTTTTGGTATGCCTTGCAAGAGAGAAATAATTTTTTAGGAAGAGACTGGACAACCATTTTTCTGAAATGGTATAGGGTTTCCTGCCTGAGCAGGTGGTTGGACTAGAAGACCTCCAAGGTCCCTTCCAACTATTATTATTATTATTATTATTATTATTATTATTATTATTATTATTGTTGTTGTTGTTGTTGTTGTTGTTGTTGTTATTATTATTATTATTATTATTATTATTATTATTATTATTATTATTATTATTATTATTATTATTATTGATATTATCTCAGATCCTAAATGCATTTACCTCTTGGAATGTAGCCACAATGGGGTACCTCTTAGCCAAACTTGCCAATTCTCAAAGTACCTATGGAGGGTCACACCTTATTAATACCTAGTAGGAAACTATCAAGAAATGTCACAAAGGTCATGTGGTCACTAGATGTTGAACAAAACTTGGGAAGAGACTTACCTTGTACCCTTTTTTAGAAGACTCACTCATAAGGCTTAAATATCTGCAAGATATGAAGATGCTGACATTGACTGATTGATTTATTGAGTGAGTGAGTGATTATGGATCATCAATACATTGCCAACTATTAGCAACACATAAATAGATTATCTTAATGACAATTTGTTCCTAACCTGATCCTTCAGGTCTTCCCATGGTGCACTCGTCCCCAGTGTAACTGAGTCCATCCATCTTATTGCTGGTTATCCTCTTCTTCTGCTTTCTTTCAATCTTTCCCAGATTTACAGTCTTTCCAGAGACTTAGATCTTCACATAATATGCACAGAGTAGGATAATTTGAGTTTGATCATTCGTGCCATGAGTGAGATCTCTGGGTTGATTTGTTTAAACAATTCTTTATCACTGTTTAATTGTATTGGGAATAGGGAAGGGGTTTTTTTCCAATGGCACCTCCTCCTAATAAAACTTTTTATCTTGCAGTATTATTCAACATGTCTACTAATTACCTGGATGGTGGAATTTATGGCATATTTATCAAATTTGTAAATAACACAAAACTGTGAGGTCTGGCCAAGACCCAGAAGGACAGATTGCAGTCTAATCTAGACAGGTTGGAAGACTGGTTGAGAAGAACAAGTTGTCCTTTAACAAAAAGAAATGTAAGATATTAGATTTAGGGGTTAAAAAACAGTCCGACACATATATAAGATCTTCATGGTTCAAAGGCATTAAATCTGAGAAAGCTGTGGCCATTGAAAAGATCAGCATCAGTTAGTGTGAGTCAGTTGATAGAAGGGTTTATGCAGTTCATGTACTACATTAGAAGAAACAGGTGACCTTCCCTTTTATTATTTACTTCTGGTGGGAAAAATGGTGGACTAAAGATGGTTCCACAAAAAGCAGAAATGATACATGTGATGGAACGAAGAACCAGACAAGAAGAGGACTTAAAATCATCCACAAGTGCTTCAGATAGATAATTCTTATGAGGAAATTGCAATACAGTCAGGTCCAGTTCTGAAACACAAGGCCATCTTGCTCAAACAGTGGTGAATGACTTTGAAAGAACGCTAAGTTTGTACTGTATTGTTCCTTTATAATAACCTTGTTAACCCCTCTTCTGCTATTAGGAACCTTCGGATCAACAAGTTTTATGCTACTGGGTGAAATCATGACGGTGGCACTATGATGCAATCCAAGCTCCACTCATTTTTATGTTTCATGATTCAGACCTTGGGACATACCATCATGATCACCCTCTTGACTTTTATGACTGACACAGCATCCCAGTCATGTGATCAAAATTCAGGCACTTAGCAACCAGCATGTATATTATGATGGTTACATTGTCATGTGGTCATGTGGTTGCCATTTGTGATCTTCCCAGATGACTTCTGAGAAGCTGGGGAACAATCAGTGGTGGAACTTGGAGTTATTTAGCAATTGTGTGATTCACTTAACAACTGCAGTGATTCATTTAACAACCAGGGCAAAAAAGATTGCAAAATAAGCACAACTCATCGCCTTGCTTAGCAATGGAAATTCTGGTGTGATCATAAGTTGAGGACTATCTGTACATCAAACCAAGAAGTGGTCCATGAATAGATAGGTGTCCCAAAGGTGCAAGAGGAAATTAGACTTTCTTGTTTTTTCTTTTAAGATGTTTCGCTTCCCATCCAAGAAGTTTCTTCAGTTCTGACTGGATGGTGGGGAATGGAAGGATTTTTACTCCTTGAAGACAGCTGGTCATTTGTATTCTTTTAGAGAGTTGTTGAAGCCACTTGGAGGTTTATCTGTGTTCTCAAGATCACCAGTTGAGTGGCCTCAGTGACTCTCTAAAAGAATGCAGATGACCAGCTGTCTGCAAGAAATATAAATCCTTCCATTCCGCACCATCCAGTCAGAGCTGAAGAAGCTTCTGGGATGAGAACTGAAACATCTTCAAAGAAAAACAAGAAAATCCAGTTGCCTCTTGGGGAAAAAAACACCCTTTGGGACAACCATGACCTGGAAGACTGAGAATCTCCATAGACATGAATAGATAGGTTCTTCAAATCAGTGACTCTCTGATTGCCTGTGAGAAGCTTAGAATCTGGTTGTAGGGAGCCACATAAAGCCTTTCTGGAAAATGCCTCAGATTTGCTAGTTTCTTCCCCCTCTAGGAGTGTGCAAGTCTTGCTGTTCCTGACAGCTTCAAGCATTGTTTTGAAGAGGTAACGAAAATAGACAGATTCTCGGCGTGTAGCAGACCATCTGCCTTCCCGGCTTGCATTCGCTGCTCTGAAAACCTCTCAACATTCTAGCAGTAGTTTTGTTGAGCTAAGTTTGATTTGGTTCCAGAGGGTAGGAATGGGAGAAAAGCCCTGTTTTGGTCACATGCTTTGATGACCCCAACCAGTTTCCAGCTTTCTCTGCCTTTCCAAATATTGAAGCGCTTGCAGTCTTGTCAGCTAATCTAATGGAGACCAAGAAAGAGATGGCCACAGGGGAGAATAAATTCTTCTTGGATTCTTGTCGTGCAAGAAAATATGGTTTCTCTCTGTTCTCCCCTGCGTTGATTTTTTTTTAAGCAGCACCTCCCTGCATGGTTCAACTCTTGCTATTATTTCAAAACTTGCTTGACAAATTTGAATTAGCAGCCAGATTCACTCCCAGCTTAAATGGGGGGGAGGCTTGTTAACGAGGGCCTGGAGGGACAACAGAGTGAATTTTGTAGTCTTGAATGCTGCTCTTCATTGTCTCTTCTTTAACTGGAATTTAGCATAGGACTTAACTTCTCCATTTATTCCAGACAGCAACTTGCCTTTCATTCCCCCCCCCACCCACATCATAAGATAGGGTGCATAGCAGTCTAATTTTTTTAAAAAGACCACCATAAAATGGTAATAAAGTATTGAATAAAAGTATTGTTCACAAGACAAACATGGCAATCAACTGCAAATGTGTAACATTAACCCTGTTGCCAGTTGCTGATTTCTGAGTGATCCTTTATGTTTTAAAGGAGTAAGTACCCATAATTTTTCTCCTAAAGCCAGCCTAGGTTCCATTACAGAGGAAATTCTTCCCTTCTGAAAATGTTTAATGTGTTTTTGATGATATCTCAAGAAGAGCCTACTCTGAAGATTCTAGCACTTGGGCAGTTCAGATTGCCTCAAGCTGATGCCAAGTCTGACATTACTGAATCCTCTGTGAAAGTCTATGAATTCCAAATGATGGTAAATAAAAGAGTTGTAAGGCAAAAATGAAAAGCGTACAGATAGTCCTTGATTTATGACCATTTATGTAAAAAGTGTTCAAAGTTACAAGGGTGCTGGAAGAAAAGTGATTTATAGCAGATCCTTGCACTTATGACAGTCACAGCATCCCTTAGTCAAGTAATCAGGATTTAGGCACTTGGCAACTAGCATGTATTTATGACAGTTGCAGTGTCTTGGGTTCATGTGCTAATCAACTGTGACCCTACCAGAGGTTTTTGCCCAAAAGCAAACTCAAGGGCAAAAAAAGGTTGTAAAATCAAATGTGACTCCCTTAACAACAACAGCACTTAGGGATGGAAGTTATTGTAAGTCAAGGACTATTCTGTAATGGGACTGCTACTATCTTAGGATATACAGGTAATCCTTGACTTATGATCACAATTGGCCCAAAATTTCTGTTGCTAGGCAGGACAGTTAAGTGAGTTTTGCCCCATTGTATGACTTTTCTTGCCACTATTGTTAAATGAATCACTGCAGTTCTTAAGTTAGTAATGTGGTTGTTAAGTGAATCTGACTCCCCCATTGTTGCTCTTCTCTACACTCTTTCTAGAATCTCAACATCTTTTTTTATCAAAACTGGGTGCAGTATTCCAAGTGTGGCCTTACCCAAAGCAATATAAAGCAGTACTAACACTTCATGTGACCTTGATACTATCCCTCTGTTGATGCAACCTAAAATTGTGTTGGCTTTTTGGCAGCTGAAGCACACTGCTTGCTCACACTTAAGTGGTTGTGCACTAGGACACCTAGATTCCTTTTACAGTTACTGCTGTTGAGCCACATTCTATACCTGTGCATTTGGTTTTTCTTGCCTAAGTGTAAAATCTTACTTTTCTCACTACTGCATTGCATTTTGTTGGACATTGCCACGTACCGCCTAATTTACTTAAAGCACAATTCCTGGAGCATAGCCAAGTAAGTCTGTCTGGGTCAGCCACCACCTGCCTGAATGAGGTCCTTGCAAAGGCAAGTTACTTCAACCTCAATGTGGCATTTCATCTCACAGAAATGGAGCAGCTCAATTAGACCCTTCAATTCAGTTATTTATATTGCATTGTGTGTGTATGGCAGCCCTTGTTGTTAGGCAGAATGAATCAGGATGGCAAGCTCTGCTATGATATTTAGGAGGCATTGCCATCTGCACAATGGTTCAGAGCAAAATGTGACCTACTTTATGTATGGAAATAATTTGCAGACTAGAAAACATGTTTATCGTCAGTAGTTGATTTGGAAAAGATTTATTATTAGAGTGTTGGCACAAGACTGAGTCCCAAGTATGAACTCCTAGGTAAATGACTTTGGGCTAGTTGCAACATAGCAGTTTAACATAGTTTCCAAGAATAAAACTGTATTAATATTTTAAATTTTAATCAGTTTTTGAATTTGATTTGAAAATAATTTAATATGATTTTCCTGGCTTAGTTTACTGTATCTTATTTTGGAGTTTGAATGAAAATTGGGTTAAGATAATCTGAAGAAGTGAATAAAGAAATACAGTAGGAACCTACACTTACTGCTTTAGGTTTCCTGGCAGAAAAGTGAAGGTAAGTGTAATGATTAAAGAACGATGTACATCAGTTGCATTTGCCTAACAATCTTGGTTAAGGACCTAACATTCGAACAACATGCTAAGTTCTTTGGATATGAGAGAGAAAGAAAGAGGGAGGGAGGTGTGTGTGTGTGTATGTGTGTGTGTGTGTGTGTGTGTGTGTTTGGTTGCTTAAGGGCCGTTCAGTGGTGAAGAAAAGGTTGAGAACCACTGATATACACAATAGATATGCTTATATCCCTTTTTTTAAAAATTCCATTTATATCCCGCCCTTCTCCGAAGACTCAGGGCGGCTTACAAGCTTAACAGTAGCCTTCATTCTATGTATATGCCTGCTTATTAGGGCTTTCACACACACCCCAAGCGGCATTATTACAAAGTCAGCTTAATTGCCCCCAACAATCTGGGTCCTCATTTTACCTACCTTGGAAGGATGGAAGGCTGAGTCAACCTTGAGCCTGGTGGGATGCGAACCTGCACTAATTGCAGGCAGCTGGTGTTACTTAAGGAGGCATTAGCCCACTGCTCCACCAGCATGGACCACCAGCATGTGGTCCATGCTGGACCACATCAAATTCAGTCCTGACAGTCACTTCTTGATTAAAGATTTTTGGAAGAATAATCAGGTGTCCTGGCATTCTCCCCAATCAATGGCCTTGCTATAGTTAGTAAAATAAAGGCCATCCCTTATATAGTCTTGCTGATGCCATTAATTATCCTATGTTAGCCGCCTGTTCACTCAGCATTTCCATGTATGGCTCATTTTGCTTCTTTGAAGCAGGTTCAGAAAATTTTGTGTGAGAGAGCACAGAATACAATGCAGTGAACTTTTCCATTATCTCTTACATCTCCCTTTTTCAACAGATGCATATATACACTAACCTTTTCCTGTCTCTAGGACACACAGTCCCGTTCTCTGTTGTTGACTCAGAGCTCTTAGTACTTACTGTCTCGTCTTGCAGCTTTAAGCAGTTCCACGGGTACTTCATCTGCGCTTTTCTATTTGACAATTGGTTTATTGCCTTTCGTACTTCACTTTCTAGTTCCTCAATATCTCTCTGTAAATGTTGTCATCATTCTATAATCTTGATTAATAAACAGCTATAGGTTAGTTTTTCCATCTTCCTTTAATTTTATTTAACTTTATTAGAACTTTGTGAGTAGGATTACCCTAAGACAGTCCACCTTGACTGTGTTTTTTCTGATCTTTCTCATTTTCTATTTCTTATTGTTTTCTTGTATTTGCTGATATTGTTGCCCAAGAGAGATGTCTATAAGTTGTGTTGTTCTCCCTGGTGCACATGACTTTTACTCTTCTTCATTTCTTCATCTGTTTCTTGACTATATGGTAACTCATTCCAAATGTCACCTGAACTTTTTTCCCTTTCAAATTCTGGCAATATTTATTTTCTTCTTTGGTTTCATAACGTTTCTTATCTCTTCCTATAGTTCCTCAAGTTTTCTTTTGCATAAGTTAAATGAACTGCATCTGTTTCTCATCAAGATTTTATATCCCAACCGTTTGACCTCCATATCAAATCTTATTGCACAGGGCCTCTTTAATTTTCTATGTTTAACCTGTATATTGGACCCCAAAGTCTCATTCATGGTCTGCTCCAAAGTCTGCACTAGGGAATATCTTCCTAACTGATTGCTCTTTTCCAATTTTTGTTTTCTCTAATGGAGTACATTTGATTCCAGTATTGTCCATCTTTTGACATCCAAATGTCAGAACAGTTTCTGCTTGCATTGTAGATTAGCAATAAACAAAGACTTTTTCTTTGCAAATTAATCTCAGCCTTGCCACTTGCCCAGTCCAAATCTTTCTGTAATTTCAGATTCCTCCTTGTCTCCAAATTATATATTCCAACCATGAACGGGGGGGGGGGAATCCTTTTGGTTTAGCTGCTATAATGTCCATTGGATGAATGTCCATCAATTCTTGAAACCCTTGCAATGGACATCTAAACTTGTCTAAATATCTCATCCATATCCATGAAGTTTTATTAGTGACAATATAGAAATAGCTTGCCATTGATTTCTTCAAAGTTCAGTTTGGGAGTTCCTTCTACTAGAGGTAAACCTACCTCATACCCCCAGAACCCTATCTTTATATCAGATTATACTCCTTTGGCAAGACCACACTTGGAATATTTCATCTTTCTAGAGTACAGAGAAGAGCAACAAATATGATTAGGGGAATGGAGGCTAACACATATGAAGAACAGTTTCAGGAACTGGGTATGTCTAGTTTAATGAAAAGAAGGACTAGGAGAAACATGATAGCAGTGTTCCAATATCTAAGGGGCTTCCACAAAGAAGAGGGAGTCAACCTATTCTCCAAAGCACCTGGGGGTAGAACAAGAAGCAATGAATGGAAACTAATTAAGAAGAGGACCAATCTAGAAATAAGGAGAAATTTCCTGATAGTTAGAACAATGAATCAGTGGAACAGCTTGCCTACAAAAGATGTGGGTGCTCCAACACTGGTTTTTAAGAAGAGATTGGACAACCATTTGTCTGAAATTTATTTATTTATTTATTTATTTGTTTTTATAAACCGTCCTTCTCCCGAGGGACTCGGGGCGGTGTACAGAGTAGGACAGGCAACAAAGTGAAACAGTATTGAAAAACAATAATCAAAGCAAAACAAACTGGGACCCCAATTAGAGCTGTCAGAGCTATCAGGCCAGGCCGGACTGCTGGAATAGGTAAGTCTTTAAGTCGCGCCGAAAGGTGCGGAGGTCGGGGGCCATCCGGATTTCAGTTGGTAAGCAGTTCCAGAGGGCTGGCGCACCCACTGAGAATGCCCTCCCCCTGGGCGCCACCAGTCGACATTCCTTGAGCGGTGGTACCCTGAGGAGGCCCTCTCTGTGGGAGCGCACAGGGCGGTGGGGTGTTGACATTGGCAGAAGGTGCTCCCGTAGGTAGTCCGGACCCATGCCATGTAGGGCTTTGTATGTCATTGTTAGCACCTTGAACCTCACACGGAAGGCAACTGGAAGCCAGTGCAGCGCACGGAGGAGAGGTGTGATATGGGAGTATCGGGAGGCTCCCAAGAGTGTCCGTGCCGCTGCACTTTGCACCAGTTGAAGCTTCCGAGTGGATCTCAAGGGCAGCCCCATGTAGAGAGCGTTACAGTAGTCTAGGCGAGAGGTCACAAGGGCATGGGTGACATCCAGGTCCAGATAAGGCCGTAGTTGGCGAACTAGTCGAACCCGGGAGAAGGCCCCCTTGGTCACAGCTCCTATGTGATCTTCCAGGGAGAGCTGCGAGTCTAGGAGGACACCCAGGTTGCGGGCCCTATCAACAGGTGGTAGTAACTTGTCCCCGATGTTAAGGGATGGGATGTTCTGAGTATCCTGGCTTGCCGGTACGTACAGCCATTCAGTCTTGTCCGGGTTCAGTTGAAGCCTGTTCCTCCCCATCCATTCCCGGACCGCTTTCAGGCAGCGGGACATCACATCGAGGGCATCACTGATGTTGCTTGGAGTTGAGATGAAAAGCTGGGTGTCATCAGCATACTGATGGTACCCTACTCCAAAGCTGCGAATGATCTCACCCAGCGGTTTCATGTAGATGTTGAACAGGAGAGGCGAGAGGACCGACCCCTGAGGGACTCCGCAAACGAGAGGCCTCGGGGTCGACCTCTGTCCCCCTGCCAGCACCGACTGCGAGCGACCCTGGAGAAAGGAGGAGAACCAACGCAGAACCGTGCCTCCCACTCCCAGCCCCCTGAGGCGTCACAGCAAGATACCATGGTCGATGGTATCGAAAGCCGCCGAGAGGTCTAATAAGACTAGGACAGAGGAATGGCCCCTGTCCCAGGCTCTCCAGAGATCATTCATCAGAGCGACCAATGCCGTCTCCGTGCTGTAGCCCGGCCTGAAGCCCGATTGGTACGGGTCTAGATAAACTGCTTCATCCAGGATCTGAGGAAGTTGGTGCGCCACCACGCTCTCAACAACCTTCGCAAGGAAGCGAAGATTGGAGACTGGACGAAAGTTATTCAATGAGGATGGGTCCAAGGTGGGCTTCTTGAGGAGAGGTCTCACCACCGCCTCCTTCAAGGCGGTGGGGAAGTGACCCTCACTCAGAGAAGCAGAGATGACCGCCAGGAACCAGCCTCGTGTCCCCTCTCGAGCTGCATAAGCCAGCCAGGAAGGGCACGGGTCCAGTAAGCATGTGGAGGAGCTCAACCTCCTCATAATCCTGTCCACTTCCTTAGGAGTCACAGGATCAAATTCCTCCCAGATGACGTCGACAAGATTGTCCATGTCTTGTTCTTCCAACTCAGCCCAGTTGGAGTCCAGGCCGGTTCGAATCCGAGCAATTTTATCCAGCAGATATTGACCGAATTCCTTGGCTCGACCCTGCAAGGGTTCCTCCCTCACCTCTTGGTTCAGTAGGGAGCGAGTCACCCTGAACAAGGCAGCCGGGCGATTATCTGTGGACGCGATGAGGGTGGAAAAGTAGTTGGATTTTGCCACCCTTATCGCAGCGAGATAAGACCTGGTGAGGATTCTTAATCGCAATCGGTCGGATTCGGATCGACTGGATCTCCAACGGCTCTCTAGGCCCCGTCTCCGACGCTTCATCTCCCGGAGCTCCGCGGTGAACCACGGGGCTCGCTGGGATCTGCGCCGGGTCAGAGGCCGCAAGGGTACAACTCGGTCCAGAGCCTCCGTGGCTGCCTTTTCCCAGGCTTCCACTAAGGCATCCGCCGAGTTGTGAGCAGGGAGTGCATGTGCGTCCCCAAGCGCTGCCTGGAACCTATCAGGGTCCATTAGGCGCCTAGGGCGGTACCATCTGGTTGGCACCGCGCACCCACGGCGGGGGGTGGCAAAGGGGAAGTCTAGCCGCAGGAGGTGATGATCGGTCCATGACAGGGGCGTAACAGTCGTGGCACCCCCACCGATATCATCGCGCCACCGTCCAGACAAGAACACCAAGTCTGGGGTGTGGCCTCCCTCATGAGTCGGTCCAGAAATTATTTGCGACAGGTCCATGGCCACCATGGAAGCCATGAACTCCCGAGCCAGTTCGGACGATCCTCCCAGGGACGGTAGGTTAAAGTCGCCCAAGACCATGAGTTTTGGGAATTCAACCACCAACCCTGAGAGGACATCGAGTAGCTCGGGCAGGGCTGCCGCTGCACGATTAGGTGGTAGGTATGCCAGCAGCAGGCCCAACTGCGCCCCCGGGCCGTATCTCAGTAGGAGAGACTCACACCCGACCATCTGAGGGACGGTGGTCTCTCGCGGGCTAAGGGATTCCCTGATGATAACTGCCACTCCCCCGCCACTCCCATGGGTCCGAGGCTGGTGCAGCACCTGGAAACCTGGCGGGCAGAGGTCAACCAGAGGGACACCACCCTCTGGGCCCAGCCAGGTTTTCGTGATGCAAGCCAGGTCCGCGTGCTCGCTCTCCACTAGGTCACGAACAAGGTGAGCCTTGTTAGCTACGGACCTGGCATTCAGGTAGACCAGCCTTAGCATATATGCTATAGGGTCTCCTGTTTGATCAGGAGGTTGGACTAGAATAACTCCAAGGTCCCTTCCTACTTTATTATTTTGTTATGTGTTCTCTTGTTCTTACCCCCCACTAGTACCGTGAATCACTTTAGCCAGTTCTACTACTTTCAGCTTTACCAGCAAGAATATTTTCCTGGAGTTCACACTCTTCCCGGCATAGCTCTAAAAGTCATTAAAACTACTGAGCTGCATACCAAGTTAAAGTGGTAATCCCCTGGCAGAGTGTAAGTTAATTTGGCAATCAAGATAAGTGTGTAGTATAAAGAAATCATTGTGTATCCAATTCACATTGCTTTCTTGCTAAAATTCCCCAAGGGGGCTTTGATCAGCTTTCTAACTTCTAATACATTTGTAATGTATTAGAATTTGGAGTTCCACAACACATTTAGTAAATGTGTATAAGTAGACTTCAAACTTTGTCCACCTAAGTAAGCAAGTATATAGCAGAATCAGCCGAAAAGCTCTCTTATGGATACACAACTGTTTAAACAGCAGGAAGCAAGGGGGCAAGTTACATTTAACTTACTGCAAAGATCTATATTTGGACCAGTTGTAATTAACTTGTCCATAAATGATCTGCACTCAGGGAAAACTAGTGTGCAAAGAATGACATCAAATTCTTCAGAGGATAAAAATTAAGTAATCGCTGTAAAGCTCCAGAAAGAATGCTCTCAAGAGTAAGTGCATAAAAAGCAAAGGTCAAATTATAGTCAATAAGTGATGCACATATTAAGCAAAGTATGGCAACTTTAGTTCACATACACCAACCACGGATGGAATCTCAACAGCCTGTGACTTTCTGTAAAGACATTTTGGGGTCATGGTGATAATTCATTGAAAATGTCAGTCCAGGGTGTAGTGGTAATGAAAAGGGCAAATGCCATGTTAGGAATTATTAGAAAAGGGGATGGAAAATGAAACAGCCAACATCACAGTGTCATTCCATAAATGAATAATGTAGCCCCATTTAAAAGATTAGCAGCACATGGCTTTTAGCATCGCTTTCTCAGAAAACGACCAGGAAAAGGCCCTGCAAATTTATTCAAACTGAGGTAGGTGTTATGGCACAATCCCTATCGACAAAATGAAACACACTGGACTTTGGAAAAAGAAATAGGGGGAAAAATTACACAGATTGTGGTGTACTGTATGTGTGTGTACATGTGCTTAATACAAATTGATTGCATACAAAATAAAAGGCAAGCAGAAAGAGGTAAAACTTTCAAACTTTCAATATATGTTTTTATATGTGATATGTACAGTACATATACATATACATAGTGTATGTGTATGTATATATATATATATATATATATATATATATATATATATATATATATATATATATATATATATATATATATATATATATATATATATATATATATATATATATATATATATATGGATCTTTGGTTATTCGGGGGTTTTCCCGCGTAGAACTAAAGGTGTAGGTGCAACGTTTCGACGGAATCCCATCCGTCATCATCAGGCTGGTGGCTTTAGCTTCCTTCTTCTGGGAGAAGCATGTGGCTTCTCAGAAAACATATATATATATATATGTGTGTGTGTGTGTGTGTTAAATGTTTGTTAAGCATTCAGAATACACTTGCTTAGTCCCAGACACGGGACAAATCTTATTTCCTGTTTCAGCCTAGCCTAAGGCCATCTACAGGCAGTAGCCACAGCAGTGGCAGCTCATATTTGTATAAATTGTTTGGCTTGCTAGGGGTTAAAACAACTGCTTAAGATGCAGTCGGCCCAGGTTCGAATCTCAGAAGGGTATGGCTGACTGATGAGAACAAATAACTTTGAAATGATCATATCAGTCTCCCTTTATATGTGTATTGCTATTAGTTTACAGATATATGTTTAGAAGCAGTATGCTTATAAATACTAATTGCTATAGAAATAGTTAACATTTTTGCACACTGGAGATTTCTGAGAAGCATTTGACCCCAAACTATGATCAGAAGTAGGATATCCATGTTTGGACTGTTAGAGCCAAGATCCAAGTTTTGGTTTTAGCAATAACAAAAAAAAAAGGTGGGGTAGCTATATTGATCATTTTGCCTGAAGATGAGTGCATTACAACTCTCTCAAGAATATTCCCGTGCATTTGGCAAGCGAAAAATAAGCAACTTCCAAGAGAAGGATGCAGCCGGCTAATAACTACTAATTAAAGCAAACTGTTCTGCTATCTCAGCTAGCATCCTTTTCCTCTAGCTTGGTCTCTTTTTATGCTCTCTTTTTCCTTCTGCAAAAATCTGTTTTAAAAGCAAGAGTTCAGCATTTCTGGCCAGGTGGACAATCTTGGAGCATTTATGCTATTGTTTTATCCAACTTCTCTGAACAAACCATATGCAGAAAGTCAAAACTGATAGATCAAATGCACAAAAAAATGGGGGGGGAGTAAAAGCTGTTTAAAAAGAATCACTTTTAATCTGAAGGAAGAAGAAAATGGTTAAATTAATCGATTCGCATCTGTGTACTTTATTAAGAGTACTCAGCTAAAAGGATTGGAGATGTCCTGCACCCAAATGTGAGATCCTGTTGTTGTTTGTTACATATGTCTGTTAACATTAGCAAACCTAATTTTAATGATTCATTCAATTGTTGAGCCTGGAGTTGGAGGGTCATTCAGCCTTTCAGCCTCCCTGCAATTACTCTGTACAAGGGTATCATTTGTTGTTCATACATGAGTTTGTTGATCTATGAGAGCAAATTCTCTGGCTAGGTATAATCCAGTTTCCATCAACTCTGTTGTAAACAGAACCCTAATGAAATCCTAATGACAGTGGTGGGATTCAGCCAGTTCGTACCAATTCGGCACAACCAATAGCTAATTTTTTGTTACCCAGGCCCAAAATGGACTTCCAGAAGCAGCATCCACACAGAGAACCAGTTGTTCACATACTGTATCCCACCACTGCCTAATGACCAATTATGAGATGCCTTCGCTACATGCCTTCATTTGGGATACTTGAACCATTGTTTAAAGAAGAGTTAGATGAAGATCTTATTGGTGAGGAAAAAAAAACTGCAAACTTGACTTAGCTTCTTCCCTTTCTGTAAAGGTAAAGTTTTCCCCCTTCAGTCATGTCCAACTCTAGGCCATGATGCATTGTCCGAAGACATTTTCTGTGGTCATATGGCCATCTTGGCTATATGCCAAAGGTGCATGGAATGCTGTTATCTTACCACTGAAGTGGTACCTATTAATCTACTTGCATTCACATGTTTTCAAGCTGCTAGGTGGCAGGAACCAGGACAAAGAAAGGAAGCTCACCCCGTTGCACAGCGCCCAGATCTTTCCAGCTGACAAGCTCAGTGTCTTTAACCACTGAGCCATCTTTGCAGTCTTCTAATATTCCAGTCTTTGGTTCTAATCCTAGTTGCCGTAGTCACTGCATGTGAGGATCATTTTAAGTAATTAAACAATAATAATATTAGCAGCCCTCCTGCCTGCTATGTTCTCAAACATTCTTCCATCTTCCTGCAGTAAATGCTTTCAGCTTCACTAACTAACTGCCTGTGTTAGAGAGCTAAAATAAGTTTCGTGAGGTAAAACACTTGGAATTCTAGCTTGAGTTTACATTCTTTGTTATCAGCATACCACACTTCTGCAGTAAACTTAGCTTGCCGCCATCGAACCACAGCTGATATTGACACTGTGTGCTTCAATTAAAATTCGATTAAAGAGTGCATACCCAATATTTATAAAATAAAATTTAAAATTATCAGATGGAGCTCACATAGTTGCATCATCATCTCATCCGACTTCCTATTGAAGAATAAAGGTAATCCTTGACTTACAACAATTCATTTAGTAACCTTCAAAGTTAGAAAACAGAGACTTTTTTATTTGCAAATGGTATCAGAACAATAGGTCAGCAGATTTTTATTCACACACACACACACAAATAGAATACTGCGGTTCTCTCAAAGGGAAGAGTTCCACATGTTATTCCCACCCATCTACACAATAAATATATAAACTGCACGTATTGGATTGAACTAGATTGTTGGGCTCTGGCTTGACGATATGGTTGCAAATCCAACACATCTGGAGAGATAATGGAAACACTGCTTTAGCTCAGCTTCTTTTTGTATGTAGAAGCTCTTAGTGGAGTTATAGAGATTTTTTCTAGATTCTTTTTAGATGGTAATTTGGAGGTTAATCAGGATAACAAAATATTAGAATAACAGAGTTGGAAAGCCCTTGCCTTCAGGTATTTGGAGAATAGCTTGACTCCCTCTTCTTTGTGGCAGCCCCTTAGATATTGAAACACTGCTATCATGTTTCCCCTAGTCCTTCTTGTCATTAAACTAGACATACCCAATTCCTGCAAACGTTGCTCATAAGTTTTAGCTTTCAGTTCCCTAATCATCTTTATTGTTCTTCTCTGCACTCTTTCTAGCATCTGAACATTTTTTTTTATATTATGGTGACCAAAACAGGATGCAGTATTCCAGTCTGAAATATATTTGGACATCAATGTCCAAATATAAATACATGGTCTTTTTCAAAAATATACTTTATTAAATGTCTACAAAATATAATACATAAAAAACAAATGAAATAGAGGAAAGTACAAAGGGGTAAAGAAAAATGAAAACAGATAAAGAATAACTTCCAGCTTTCTTTGATGCAATTACAAATACAAAATTCATTACCCTTATGATCTAAAATTCAATAATACCCAGTATTTCTATAATTGTAAGCATTTCTACTCATCAAATACAAATGTTAATGTAACATTTTTTGGGGGGGTTGGTTTCTAAGAAAAAGTCCCAGAGTGGTTTCCATTTATAAAGAAAGTTAGACAAAGTCTTCTCTTTAATCAAGGTAGTTAATTTTGTCATATCAGCCAATTCTATTAGCTTCACCATCCATTCTTCCATTGTGGGAATTTTTAACTCTTTCCATCTAGAAATGACTCACTGAAGTTATCATATATAGAAACAGAGAGCCATATTTTTTTTCTCCAGCTATTTGAAATATAAGTACATAGTCTTGGGGGTATCGTGACCCATTAGATTAAACACTCCAGATTAAAGTAGTTGGTCAATTTGTAACTTGATGTGTTGTGAGAATACAGCCATTGTTTTAGCAGGCTGTGAGAAGCATCTTGTTGTGAGATGCTTCACATTAATCCTGCATCACATTAAGTCATGATATACGGTTGCAAGAAAAAGTATGTGAACCCTTTGGGATTACGTGGAGTTTTGCATGAATTGGCCATAAAATGCGCTCTAAACGTCATGTAAGTCACAACAATAGAAAAACACAGTGCTGAAAATAATACTACACAAACATTAGCTGTTGTCATGTTTTAATTGAACATAACAGGTAAATATTCACAGTGCAGGGTGGAAAAAGTATGTGAACCCCTAGCCTAATGACTTCTCCAAGAGCTAATTGGAGCCAGGAGTGAGCCAACCTTGACTCCAATCAGTGTGATGATATTGGATGTGTTGCTGACAGCTGTCCTGCCCTTTAAAAACACACACCTGTTTTGGGTTTACTGGTCTCAAGAAGCACTGTCTGATGTGAACCATGCCTCACAGAAAAGAGCTCTCAGAAGACCTATGATCAAGAATTGTTGACTTGCATGAAGCTGGAAAGGGTTACAAAAGTATCTCCAAAAGCCTTGATGTTCATGTGTCCACGGTAAGACAGACTGTCTACAAATGGAGAAAGTTTAGCACTGTTGCTACTCTCCCTAGGCGTGGTCGTCCTGTAAAAATGACTGCAAGAGCACAGTGCATATTGCTTAATGAGGTCAAGAAGAATCCTAGAGTGTCAGCTAAAGACCTACAGAAATCTCTGGCACATGCTAACATTTTTGTTGACACATCTACAATAAGGAAAACATTAAACAAGAATGGAGTACATGGGAGGACAACATGGAGGAAGCCATTGCTGTCCAAAAAACATATTGCAGTACGTTTGAAGTTTGCAAAAGAGCACCTGGATGTTCCACAGCACTACTGGCAAAATATACTGTGGACAGATGAAACCAAAATTGAGTTGTTTGGGAAAAACACACAACACTATGTGTGGAGAAAAAAAGGCACAGCACACCAACATCAAGACCCCATTCTATACTGCTAAGCTTGTAAGCCGCCCTGAGTCTTCGGAGAAGGGCGGGATATAAATGTAATAAAAATAAAATAAATAAATAAATCCCCACTGTAAAACATGGCGGAGGGAGCATCGTGGTTTGGGGCTGCTTTGCTGCCTCAGGGCCTGGACGCATTGTTGTCATTGATGGGAAAATGAATTCCAGAGTTTATCAGGACATTTTGCAGGAAAATGTACAACCATCTGTCTGCCAACTGAAGCTCCACAGAGGATGGGTGATGCAACAGGACAATGACCCAAAGCATACAAGTTATTCAACAAAACAATGGCTTCAACAGAACAGAATACGCCTTCTGGAGTGGCCCAGTCAGAGTCCTGACCTCAACCCGATTGAAATGCTGTGGCATGACCTTAAGAGAGCGATTCACACCAGACATCCCAAGAATATTGCTACACTGAAACAGTTTTGTGAAGAGGAGTGGTCCAAAATTACTCCAGATGGTTGTGCAGGTCTGATCTGCAACTACAGGAAACGTTTGGTTGAGGTTATTTCTGCCAAAGGAGGGTCAACCAGTTATTAAGTCCAAAGGTTCACATACTTTTTCCACCCTGCACTGTGAATGTTTCCATCTTATGTTCAATTAAAACATGACAACAGCTAATGTTTGTGTAGTATTATTTTAAGCAGACTGTGTTTTTCTATTGTTGTGACTTACATGATGTTTAGAGTGCATTTTAAGGCCAATTCATGCAAAACTCCACGTAATCCCAAAGGGTTCACATACTTTTTCTTGCAACTGTAGTCATGATCTGGTTTATTGGTGGTAGCAGGGTTGATTTGTATGAACTCGGCAATTGTGTGTTTTGAGTTGGCTGTATTTTGTTAACCTGGATTAACAGTAGATTAAGTTTTTTTGTCTCCTCCTTTTTTCCAGAGGATGATGGAGATTTGGCTGCTTGAAGCTGAACATTTAACATCTATGACTGAATTCCCTGTTGCCCTAGGGATGGGTTCAGCGTGTTTGGTTATTTCTGCTGCATTACTGCTCAAGATGGGTTTGTATTTGATACTGGTTAGACCATGGTATCCTATTGCGGCGTCTCAGGGGGTTGGGAGTGGGAGGCACTGTCTTGCAGTGGTTCTCCTCCTTTCTCCTGGGCCGCTCGCAATCGGTGTTGATGGGAGGGCAGAGGTCTGCCCCGAGGCCTCTCGTTTGTGGAGTTCCTCAGGGGTCGGTTCTCTTTCCCCTCCTGTTCAACATCTATATGAAGCCGCTGGGCGAAATCATTCGTGGTTTCGGGGTGGTTACGCTGATGATACCCAACTTTTTTTCTCCACCCCAAACCAACCCAGTGATGCCCTCGCCGTGATGTCCCGTTGCCTGGAGGCGGTCCGGGTCTGGATGGGGAGAAACAGGCTTCGTCTCAATCCTGCCAAGACTGAGTGGCTGTGCATACTGGCATCTTGGACTAACCAGTCCATTTCATCTTTAATGATGGGGGGTGAGGTGTTACCCCCCCGTCGATAGGGTTCGCAACTTGGGCATCTTCCTGGATTCGCGGCTCAGTTTTGAAGATCATATAGGAGCTGTGACCAGGGGGGCCTTTGCCCAGGTTCGCCTGGTACACCAGTTGCGGCCCTACCTGGACCGAGATGCCCTGCGCACAGTCACTCATGTGCTCGTGACCTCCCGATTGGACTACTGCAACACTCTCTACATGGGGCTGCCCTTGAGGACCACTCAGAGGCTTCAGCTGGTGCAGAATGCAGCTGTGCGGGTTGTGATGGGGGTTTCCCGATACTCCCATGTAACACCTCTACTCCACGAGCTGCATTGGCTTCCGGTTGCCCTCCGGGTGAGATTCAAGGTGCTGGTGATGACCTATAAAGCCCTAAATGGCTTGGGTCTGGGATATCTGAGGGAACACCTGCTGCTGGCATCAAGCTCCCTTCGTCCTGTGCGCTCCCACAGGAAGGGTCTTCTCAGGGTACCGCCGGTAAAAGATTGCCGGTGGACAATACCCAGGGGGAGGGCCTTCTCCGTGGGTGCACCGGCCCTTTGGAACCAGCTGCCTGTAGAGCTTAGGACTGCCCCTGACCTTTGCTCATTCTGCCGGGACCTGAAGACCTGGCTGTTCGAGCTTTCTGGCCTAGACTGAGAGTATTAACTGGGGTTTTAATTGTATTTTTAATTGTAATTGGGTTTTTATTTCAAGGTTAGTGTAATCATTTTAATTGTTTTTAATTTTTGTAATTTGTTGCATTGTTTTTAAAAAACCTTGTGAACCACCCTGAGTCCTACGGGAGAAGGGCGGTATATAAGTTTAATAAAATAAATAAAATAAAAATAAAAGTTACCATAATTTCTTCACCCTCTCTCTACATAACCGAATCTTGGTCCGTAAATCTAACGTCACCAATTTAGATACCAATAGTTTATTCATTATACAAGTCTGTTACATTACCTTCAACATTTTCACTGATATTTTGGAGATTCATAGTCTCTACTTCTGGACCATCACCAGAATAATGGCATGGGCAATCATATTAGCAGCCAAGTTCATTACATTACAGATGGCAGCTTTCCCTACGGGCTAATCAATCTTCTTCTGCCAGAAAGCCATTCTTCACGTGCAAATCACTTGCAATTGTTTAAGAGCTCCATTGTAAAATTCTTGTGCTGAGTATAACTGGATCCTTTCCAGTTTGTCAGCATTAAATGTGCAGCTTAGAGTGGGATACATCGCTCTGTGCTGCCATCAGCAAGAGAACAACCAGGAAAACTTTAAGAGCAGAAAATCAAATCCACATGGATTTGTATACTTTTCCACATTCTCCTTCCTTCCTTCCTTCCTTCCTTCCTTCCTTCCTTCCTTCCTTCCTTCCTTCCTTCCTTCCTTCCTTCCTTCCTTCCTGCTGTTTGAACATCTGATGAACCAAATAACCTGGATATATGATATTATTTTATGATGGATGGATGGGTAGAGAGAACCATAAGATTCTCTCTCTCTCTCTCTTCCTTCCTTCATCCCCTCCTTTTTTCCTTGCTTCTCATTCCCATCTCCTGCCTTTCTCTTTTCCTCCTTCCCTGCCTCCATCCTTCTCATTCCCATCTCCCTCCCTCCCTTCCTTCCTTCGTTCCTCAACCCATATTCCAATATAACTATGAAGGTGTTAAGGAAGTAATGAAAAAAATGTTGTGCAAAGTTAGCAACATGTGATCCAAGATGCTTATATTTTTGGGAATTTGTACACATTATGATCCTTGAATAGCTCTATCAATAAACTAAAACAAGCAGTGTCACTCAGGAGTGAGTTATCATAAGTTAATATTGGAGATCTGACTTTATTCTGTTGCTAGTATTGATTCATTAGGATGCCAGGCAAAATAGCTTTAGGCATCTCTTCCTTGTAATTGGTCCTTTAGCTGCTGCTGAATACAACTGATCATCAATTCCCATGCACAGGAATAATGTGAGTTGTTGCCCAACATTCTCTGGAAATTTCAGGTTACAGAAGGCAGTGTTATAGAAGAGGGTTGTTCTGTTCTACAACTGCAATAATATTTTATTCCACAGAAAAAGATCCTGTGTAAATAGTGTATGCAATTTTGGTCATCTCAATTCAAAAAGGACAGTGACAAAATTGAGCTTTGTGAGGAGGTAAAGGGTTTAGAAGCAAAATCCCAAAAGATTAAAGCATTTCTGGTATGTATGCTAATTACAGTAAATAACACTGTGGGGACATATGATTGCAGGATTATCACACAAAAGGGCTGGACCAGAAAAAGCCTAAGAGGAACTTTCTAACCTAACAGTGATCAAACTCTGGAAGGGGCTGCCTCTATCTTTCACTAGAGATCTTCAAACAGAGGCTGGATGGTCATCTATCAGATTTGCCATAGTGAATACTGCATTGTACAACAGATCTCACTAGATGACTTCTGACTTTGTGATTCCTAAAGAAGATAGCAGTACAGCAATGAACCATACAGCTCCCATGGTGTGTTCAGACAAAGACTGGATATTCATTTTTCATGGATGCTTTAATTTGAATTCCAGGGCTGAGCGGGATATTGGACACAACCTCAATGACCCCCTTCAGTTGTGCAGGAGCCTATGATTCTACAGTAGATTGCTGTCAAGAAGTCATACTCCAAGAATTTTTCATGGATAGTGTTTTGAATTGACAAATACTATTCTAGCAACTTTCTCTGAGCAACTGATTTGTCACTAGTATTTCTGCTGGCTTTGCCAAGTTTTCAGTAAATGGAAGAGTGACTTAGGCACTCAGGGAAACCATTCACACAATTGCTCCTTTCTTTCTGAAACAACTGAGCAATGGAAAATATTTCTCCAAATATAAAGAGAGAATGAGACCCATAGCATCCTATTGGTAAATCCTGGGACAATCTTCCTCCTTAATGAATATCCAAGATATATTTTAGTGTCCATACTTTTATGCATTGTGTTTGTAAAACCATGTAAAGCAATGGTAAATCATAGGCTATTTTCAGGTGCCCAAATTCTAGTTCTAACAAATACCATTAAGTGCAGGTTATGTGACTATGCACATGTATGATTATGTACATGTTATCCGGTCTGCCGGCAACCAAAATCCAGAAGGATCCCTCATTTTAATAGAAGCTTTTTATTCTTCTGTCAGCAATGAACTGGAGCAACCTCAGGAGAGAAATATGCACCATTGAGAAACCAAAAGAAATGTTTACAAGAGCTCCCCACCAGGATGTAGGACTGCCAAGTGCCAAGCAAGACAATTCAGAATGTGCTGAGAAACACGGAATATTAATGGCATCATCATAAGCCTTTTATATATTTCAGCCCAGAAACCGGCCTCCCACTGCTGATGTTTATATTTGATTTGTGAAAAGTAAGAGCAAGCTACGCAGATGTTGAGTTATTCTGCATCTCTGATTTGGCTTGGAAAGCCAGCATGAAAACTGATAGACGAATCCTTCTGAGAGTGATTGTTCCAGAGAGACACATTTTCAACTTTTAAGACTGATCACTTCATTGCATTGCATCATATAGCATAACAACGCCGTGCATCTGAATAACAAACCAGTTCCCTGCCGAATCTGTAAAAAAAATAATGAATTGAAGCAATGCTTGTGTTCTCTCTCTCTCTCTCTCTCTCTCTTTCTCTCTCTCCCCCTCCCCCTCCCTCCCTCCCTCCCTCCCTTTCTCTCAGATATGAAATATTTTTGAAGAAAGGAAGGGAAGGGAACTTACAATAAATTACAACTGGAGGCTTTGCAAATAAAAGCAGCAATACATAAAACACGCTAAACCTAGAAACGGAATAATTCCATTTTCTGAAACTGTGTGATGCATTGGACCATGAAGTGACCCAGCAGGACTGGGTTCACACTATGTAACAATCCGGGGGGGGGGAGCCCTATTCAAAAATAACACTAGCTAAGCCTAGCTTGTTGTTCAAGAATAGTAGATAGATCGTTGTATAAAATTGATAGTAGAAATAAGAAAAAAAATTGTTGAGTTGTAAGTGCCTAAAGACACCAATATGCTATGCTTCTTTCTGTTCCAAAAAGAAGAGAGATACAGAACTTACTCCCTTCCTTCCTTCCTTCCTTCCTTCCTTCCTTCCTTCCTTCCTTCCTTCCTTCCTTCCTTCCATATCTTTCTCTCTATGGAATAGTTCATGGGCTAGCGTTAGAGGGAGGGTTAGGGTTAGAGTTAGTAAGGGATGACAAATGGTGTCAGGGCAAGATACTAGGATGTTCTCAAAGAAAAGAGAACATAACAGCTTTCTGTTCAGACTCTTTTGAAGGCTGCAGTGAAATACATGGGAAAATCCAATTCACAGAGAAAATGAAACTAGGGTTAGGGTTAAAGTTGGGGTTAGATAACTTTGGAGTCAGGGCTAAAAAAAAGGTACGAGGGCTAGTTTCTAGTAAGTTCTCAGAGGAAAGACAACATAAAAGCATTTCGTTCGGACTCTTTTGTGGGCCGCAGTGAAATACATGGGAAAATCCCATTGACAATTAAAATAAACCTAGGGTCAGGGCTAGGGTTTGGGTTAGGGTTTGAGTTAGGTCACTTTGGAGTCAGGGGTGAATAATGGTGTAAGGGCTAGATTCTTAGAGGTTCTCAAAGGAAAGAGACCAGAACAGCTTTTCGTTAAGGATCTTTTGTGGTCCACAATGAAATACATGGAAAAATCCCATTGACAATGAAAATGAAACTAGGGGTAGGGTTACGGCTAGGGTTAGGGTTAGGGTTAGGCCGCTTTGGAGTCAGGGCTGAAAAATAGAGTGAGGACTAGTTTATTGGAGGTTCCCAAAGGAAAGAGAACATAACAGCTTTTCGTTAAGGATCTTTTCTGGGCCGCAGTGGATTACATGGGAAAATCCCATTGACAATGAAAATGAAATGAAGGTTAGGATTACGGCTTGGGTTAGGGTTAGGTCACTTTGGAGTCATGGCTGAAAAATAAATTTAGGGATAGATACTTGGAGGTTATCCAAGGACAGAGAACGTAACGGCTTTTCCTGAAGAATCTTTTTTGGCCTGCAGTGGAATACATGGGAAATTCCAATTGACAACAAATATGAAACTCGGCTAAGGGATAGGGTTAGGGTTAGGTCACTTTGGACTCAGGGGTGAATAATGGTGTAAGGTCTAGACTCCAGGACATTCTCAAATGGAGGAGAACAGAACAGCTTTTCTTTAAGGATCTTTTCAGGCTGCAGTGAAATACACTGGAAAATCCCATTGACAAAGGAAATGAAACTAGGGTTAGGGTTAGGGATACGGACAGGGTTAGGGCTAGGTCACTTAGGAGTCCGGGGTGAATAATAGTGTGAGGGCTAGATTCTAGGACAGGGGTGTCAAACTCACATTTCATTGAGGGCCGCATCAGCATTGTGGTTGCCCTCAAGGGGCCGGGTGGGTATGGCCAGGGTGGGCGTGGCCTACTGGGTGGGCGTGGCTAGAGTGCGTATGGCCTACTGGGTGGGCATGGCCAGCTCTACATCGTTTGCATCAAGGGTGACTATGGGGGCCTGGGCAGGAGTGGGGACAGATCTGTGGGTCTCTGGCAGAAGGAGGGTCTCTGGGCCAGGGCCAAGGCAGTGGGGGCCGTTCCCTCACTGTTTCCAGGGTGGCTTCGTGGGCCACATGAAACCACTTCGCGGGCCGGATCTGGCCCCCGGACCTTGTGTTTGACATGTCTGTTCTAGGAGGTTCTCAAAGGAAAGAGAACATAAGGACTACTTGTAATGCAAAGAAAACTGCATGGACACATATCTATCAGAAGCCAAGGTTAATTTTATCCTTAAAAAAGAAAAAACTGTGGCTCAGTGAAAATGCTCAAATGTGATGTCAGAAACTACACCAGAAAGTTCAATTGTCGCTCTTTTTCATTTTGAATAAAAGTCAACTCTGTTCTTATGTTCAGTATTCACTGCTTTCCATTGCATTTCTTCTGAAGAACACAAGCAACCTTTAAAAAATGCTGGTAAAGCTGACCATGGTTTCTTTTTAATGTACTAAAGCGTAGCTTTAAGGTCACGACACAGTAGAGTTACATTTGTAGGTCTGAAAATTATTTTATTTCCTGGCAGCTGATGGTGAAAAGAAAACTCTATGCTTGATCATTTAACATCTGTGGACTCAATTTCTATTGCTGCTGCACTTCCATAATAAAAGGTAAACTAAGCTGTAAAAAGGGGGACTAGATGCCAGAGGCCATAAAAGACTTCTTTTTAGGAACTCTCTGGTCTGGAGAATGCATTAACAATTGAGAATTTGCTGCCAGCTTGTCTGTGATGCTTTCCTAGTCTTACGACCGTCATTAAAAAGTATCCTAAAATATTTTAAATGATCAAATGATTTTGGTATTCCACAGTCCTCTTTGGCATTTGATAATATGTTGTAGAGCAGAGAATGTCTTTGATATTTCACTGGTTACGGTAGAGGAGCCTAGCCTGGTATTTACCTTTCTCAAATACACTCCCTTTCAAGGCTATAACATGTTGCCAATTTGAAAAGAAAACTAATTTTAAGCTTTAGCCCTTTATTTCCTCCTGATTAAGTGGCGGGGGGAGAGAAGTAAATTTCTTCTGGCCTTTTGGATTTAATTTACTTTATCTTACTTTATTATTTATTTTATTTTTGGCAAGTCACTGTGATGACTATGTAGAGCAGATCTGTTGGTGTAGCTATTCTTCCCAAAGGTGTTTTTTTCAGAAGGCAACTGGACTTTGTTTTCCCTGAAAGACAAGCTGAAGAAGCTTCTGGGATGAGAAGCGAAACGTCTTCAAGGAAAAGCAAAGTCCAGTTGAACTGAAGAAGCTTCTTGGATGAGAAGCGAAACGTCTTCAAGGAAAAGCAAAGTCCAGTTGAACTGAAGAAGCTTCTTGGATGAGAAGCGAAACGTCTTCAAGGAAAAACAAAGTCCAGTTGAACTGAAGAAGCTTCTTGGATGAGAAGCGAAACGTCTTCAAGGAAAAACAAAGTCCAGTTGAACTGAAGAAGCTTCTTGGATGAGAAGCGAAACGTCTTCAAGGAAAAGCAAAGTCCAGTTGAACTGAAGAAGCTTCTTGGATGAGAAGCGAAACGTCTTCAAGGAAAAGCAAAGTCCAGTTGAACTGAAGAAGCTTCTTGGATGAGAAGCGAAACGTCTTCAAGGAAAAGCAAAGTCCAGTTGAACTGAAGAGGCTTCTTGGATGAGAAGCAATATTTTCAAGGAAAAGCAAAATCCAATTGCATTTTGAAAAAGCATTTTTGGGACAACCATGACCTTACTGCGGATGACTGAGAATCTCCATAGACGTGCAGCTATTCCTCTATTTAGTCTTGTTGGTAGAAATGTTAAAAATACAGTAAGCTATATTGTGTCCAGTTGTAGGTGACATACTTTAAAAGATTCAGACAAAGAGCCATGGTTTCACAGAAAGTAAGCCAAGTAGGTCAAGGAACTGGAAACTAAGTCTTTGGAAGAGAAGATAAAGGAACTGGGTGTGTTTAGTCTTAAGAAAGGATAACAGGAAAAAGTATAGAATAGCAGTCTTCAAGTATTTGAAAAATAATCCATAGAAGAGAAGGTCAAAACCAGCTCTCTGCCCTTCCAGAATCATTGGAATTTAAGTTACGAGAAAGTAGATTCTGACTGTAGATCAGAAAAGTCTTCTAAACAGTTACTTAGAGAGATGATGGACTCCCCTTGATGGGTTGTGTTCAACTGGAGGTTAGATAGTCATCTATCAGGAATGTTTTAATTTGGATTCCTACAGCAGGAGGTTAGATCCTAATGGCTCTTTCCAACTCTATGATTCTATGGAATACTGTTTCATCAGAATGTCAATATTTTCAGTATTATGTAGTGGTATCCATGATCATTTACAGTCATTTACTCCACAAACTTCTTCTGATGTATTTAACAACCTACCAGCGGTCAAAGTTTTCTTAGAACAACTCTGTTTTTCCAAGGATGCCCCCACTGCAAACTCCAAACATGCTCTGAACAGCAGTTCAAACACCATTTACACTCCCCTAGTCCAACCCCAACCAACCCCTGTTCCCGTGGGCCTCATCTAAGTGTGCTTATTTATTGTCCATTTCATTAATACAGGATTGATCTTCCTGAAGTCGCTAGGTTGCATGATCTGTTTGCACTCAATCAAGGGCCAGGACAATGGTAAAAAGAATAAATTAACCATCTTAGCTAACTACCTCCTAGCTGCAATTTAGACTGAATATTCCAGTGGTATCTAAGAACTCCTTATTTGCTTGAGCAACAGATTGGAATGGATCTGAAAGATTTATGAATGGGCCATGCTATGTTTGGCATAGTTCTAAGACATGCAACTTGAGGCACCAATTAAATATATGTTCTTCCTGATGCTATTTTGTTTATAAATTATAAACCAAAGTTACTAGTGGGGGAGGGGGAGGTGATGGACTTTTTGTCTTTATTCAGAAGTTTCTCCCTAGTTGTAGCTACAATCAATGCTGTCTGTTCAGCTTGTGTTATTTAATTCTGTTAGGATGGAAGAGAGAGTAATATGGCATATGTGTACTATATCCCCATATCTCGGGCTCAATGTATTTTGAGGGACAACATCTTCTGCAGTGGGTTATAAAGAAAGAAATGTCTACATCCATCAAAGTTATAAGTACAGGTGAAACACATTAACCAACATGAAACAGTGAAGGCAATATATAAATCAACCAAATATCCAAGAAATGGGGAGTGGGACACTGTGTTAGGGCAGTGTTTCTCAACCTTTGCAACTTTAATATGTGTGGACTTCAACTCCCAGAATTCCCCAGCCAGCAAGGAATTTTGGGAGTTGAAGTCCATACATCTTAAATTTGCAAAGTATGGGAAGTCAGCCCCCGCCCCCCGAGAAAGAAATATTTTTGGAAATATTTAAAAGACAGAATATATTTCCCTAAAGGATTTAAAGGCAGAAATCAAACCCCCCACCCCACCCCAAGTCTCTCTGTCCCAAACAGAAACCAAGTCTGCAGAAATGCAGAAGTGATAATATTGTCAGAAAGACTGGAATCAGAAAACTGGGATTAGGAAGAAAGATCCCTAGAATCAACACACCAAAAATCTAAGAGTCATCAGCCACAGCCACAGGGAAGCAGGATATGACCTTTGGGACATAATAGGATTAACCCTCCACCATCAGAATACCAGAAAGGCACATTCAGACTCAGGTCAAAGTTCATGCCACAGGAACAACTCCAAACAAAAGACTCCAGAGGGTATAAAAATCCACTCCCTACATGTGCTCGCTCTCTTTTCTTCCAGAGTCATCTTTCTGTCTAGCTCTCCTCTTCAATAAACTGCAACCTTCTTTCTAAAGCAGTCGCCACGTTGTTTATTCCCAGCTTGGACTGAACCAAGATGAAGACTTTTCCTTCAAAAAAAGGTTGAGAAACAGTGCGATGACTCAGCTTTTCTTTCCTAAAAGCACCTGGCCTACCTTCTATGCAGAGTTGGAAATCAATGATTACTGGGGGGGAGAGGCATCAAGGAAGTAGCTTGGCATTCTTTACTCTCCATTTATTAACTAGATTTTGTTAAATGCTACACAGGCAGAAGTTTGATTTGGTTGCCGAAATAACGGCATGTTAGAAGTTTGTAAAATAACAAAAGCTGGTTCTACAGTTTCCCATTGGCCCACAGTCTGTTTGTGCACACTGTTAACTGAATAACATTTTCTTCTTCTTTCCCTACTATGGCACGAAATGGTACAAATTGTTCTCTTCAGATGAGAAACTGTAACCAACAGTCTATTTAAAAAATCATCATTATAATCTCACAAGCTGGGTCATGCAGTCTTCTGAGTCCTCTTTGTGCAACCATCTGGGCCTGCATGGAGGCTGCGTGCAAAATCTTGACGATTTCAGTCAGAACCAAGAGAAATATTGTTTTTTGCAAATTGAAATTCTAGTAGGGTTAGTAGAGTCTTTTAAAGGGCCCTGAGCCAAATTTATTCTGACACTCGTCTCTTGAAGCACAGTAGTTCCCAATCTTCAGTACCAAATATCAATAATAATTGATATTATAAGTACCAAATCCAGTCTAAACATGTTTGAATTTGTAACCAACCATAATAATAACAATAATACAGGGTGAAGGGGGGAGGAGGAGGAGGAGGAGGAGGAGAAGAAGAAGAAGAAGAAGAAGAAGAAGAAGAAGAAGAAGAAGAAGAAGAAGAAGAAGAAGAAGAAGAAGAAGAAGAAGAAGAAGAAGAAGAAGAAGAAGAAGAAGAAGAAGAAGAAGATAGTGAATTAATTTCTTTGGAGTTAGAACTGATTAGTAAACAGTTGTCCAATGTATTTGCCACTATATGGAAATACTATTTTCCAAGATCTTTCCATACCTGTCTTGCTGCAACAAACAACAACAAGAAGTCAATTATTTTTACAGTATATAACGGATTGTTTGAGTTATCAAAAAGTTATAATAAGGTCCATTAAAGAGAAAGAAATAGTTTAAGTGCTTAAAGAAAATATTAAAGTATCTGTAAATATTCCTCAAATAAAGAGTATCATCTTTGGAAAGGAAGTCTCCAAAGTTTCAATAACATTTGTATCCAAAACCACACAGGAAAAGGCCCTGATAGAACAAATTATCTTATCCATGGGCTGCTGCAAGGGTCCTGTTATTGCCCACCCATCTCACCACCCTTGGTGTCTCCAAGGGGCCTCCCATTATCTATCTCTTCCCTTTCATAACAGGTCTTTTTTCTACAATGATTCCCAGAAAGATCTAAAGTGGAACAGTGAAGGTTATAGACAGAATAACAGAATAATAGAGCTGGAAGTTACTTTGGAAGTCTTCTAGTCCAACCCCCTGTTCAAGCAGGAGACCCTATATCATTTTAGACAAAACCTGTCTGGTCTCTTTTTTAAAGCCTCCAGTGATGGAGCACCCACAACTTCTGAAGGCAAGCCATTCCACTGGTTTATTGTTCTTACTGTCAGGAAATTTATCCCTAGTTCTAGGTTACGTCTGTCCTTGATTAGTTTACATCAATTGCTTCTTGTCTTGCCTTCTGATGCTTTGGAAAATAGTTGACCTCCTCTTCTTTGTGGCAGACCCTCAAATGTTGGAACACTGCTATTATGTCGCCCCTAGACCTTCTTTTTACTAGATTGGACACACCCAATTCTGCAATCATTCTTCCTATGTTTTAGCCTCCAGCCCCCTAATCATCTTTGTTGCTCTTCTCTGCACTGTTTCCAGAGGGAATGAATAACAAAATAAAGGAGACTTCTTCAGCAGTGTTAGAATGCAGGTTGCAGGAAAGTGGAGAAGTTGTTGCAAATTAAAAACTGGGCAGTATTGGTCATCACTTGATAAATTGCAGCTAATGTGAAACTTTGGTGCAGAAGAGAGATCTAAATATTTGCAGTCCTAACCATTCTGCTGAGTACATAACCATTGCTAGTTGACTTAGGAGAAGTTAAAGATGATAGGTTTGCAAGCAGGCTTCAGTTTACAGAATTACAGAGTAACAGAGTTGGAAGGAACATTGCTATAGAAGACCCTATACCATTTCAGACAAATGGCTGTCCAATCTCTTCTTAAAACCTCCAATAATAAGTTGATCGCTCAACATAGGTCAGGCATAAAATGGGTTCTTATAAGTGGTTTTGTAGACCCTTTGAAATAAATGGAATTTAAATTAGTTCTAGATAATCTGTATAATTGTTTTAAGTGGATCTCTAGTGGAGTTGGACTAGAAGACCTCTAAGGTCCCTTCCAAGTCTGTTATTCTGTTAATAAGGACAATATCATTTAATTTTAGCCCATTTTGCCTAGTATGCAGCTCTGCCCAGTTTTACTCCAAACACTATTTTATGCAAGATGGATTTCTAATCCAAAGTCTACTTTGCAAGCTAACATACTGTTGTCTGTACCCCAATAAGGAGATGCTACTCAGGACTTTTGAGTGTGATGAAGTGCAAATACCCAGTTATATTTGTATGATGTTTTATCCTGAAGTTCATTTTCCACAAACGTGACACAGAAACTCTATAGTATTGAAAATTTAACCATTGTATTCAGAATTATTTAGGGACAGCCTTGCAGACCATGGTTTTAAAAGGTAGATGGCTGGAAGGAACAGTTCATTGTTATAGAAGCAGATTATGTATTAAAATGTCAGGACCAGCAAAAGGATTATTAATGGAACACTATAGTAACCAAGGTAAATTGCCAAACCCAGAAGTTAAAGAGAGGTGGGTGAATAATTTCTACCTTTGCCTTTTACAATGAAAACACACAGAGCCAAAAACTGATGCTGCATGACCAGTTATATAGGCAGTAATGCACAGGTTCTCCAGGAAGAAGAGCTGGCATCGTGGCAGCTGCAATATACAACCTGGCAGAGAAGCAATGCTTTTTTTTTTGCAACCTAGCAAATCCAGGGAGTTGAAACCAGAGTGTAATAAAAATTCCTGCCAAGTGGTAGGAATAACATGGAAAATATACCAAAAACAAAGTTTGTGTCACTACGGTTAGGTAATGCTGAATCTGACCTTCAATTTCAACACTATGCTACAAAATACAAAGTTGCTTAAGTGCCAGAACAATTTCTTTTATGTATAGGGCAATGCTGAAGGGATGCACTATACCAGGAGTCAGCAAACTGAAACACTCGGAACCGGTTCCCTCACAAAAGGAAAAACTGGGAGCCGCAAAAAATGTGTGTGCATGTGTGTACATGCGCACATGCGCAGAACAGGGTTTGACTGAAGAGTGGAGCCAAGGCGAGATATGCACCTACCCTGCATATTTGAATTGATTGGTTGAACTTTTTTAGTCCCACTTTTTTTTTTTTTTTTGGACTGCACATGGCAGAGGACTGGGAGGTGCAGGAGACGGCTGAAAGAGCCGCATGCGGCTCCGGAGCCGTGGGTTGCACACCTGTGCACTATACAGTATCTAAGGCAGGGGTGTTAAACTGCTGGCCCGTGGGCTTGATGCGTGATCCGGAAGCCGCACCCACCCCATTGCTGGTAATGGCAAAACCGTCCCAATACGTTGCACAATGTCATGTGACGTCGTGAGTTTGACATGTCTGATCTAAGGAATTACTTTCATTTTTTCAGTTTATCTTCTGAGGCTTGCTTAGTCTGGATGTTGTAGAAAGTTGCTCCTGGTTTTCACAGCTGATAAACACAAATTTGCAGTCTTTCCATGCTCTAGCCCATTTTTCCAATGCTATTTTCCATCACATTATTTTTAATCTGATTGCTTTTCTTGATTTTCTCTTGATAATGTAGCTTTCCAGTTGAGTATCATGTGTTTCAAAATTGTGTATGCTATTTCTTTCACTTGTTGCATACTCTTTAGAGAAATACCTATATAAATAGGGGGGGGGGGAAATATACCCTCTGAGACCCATCAACTAGAGGGAAATGAAACTGACCAGTGAGATTGAGATCACATATATTTGTATACTGTGAAGTCCATCAAAGAACAAGCGTGGTGAGATCAAGAGGGATGTGACTTCTGATTTCTACATTTACCAAAGATCTGTGCTTATGGAATTATCCATTTCCTTAAAAAGAAAGAACCCTACATGTACTATATAGCAGAGGCCTCCAACCTTGACAACTTTAAGACTTGTGGATTTAACTCCCAGAATTCCTCAGCCAACATGTTGCCAGATTAGAGACCCCTGCTGTATAGGAATGAAAGAATGATGGTTGAAACATGTACATATTTGTGGACTATGTTATAAAGGTAGCATGCATTAAGTCATATTGTTTGTTATGTGCCTGCTAAGCAGCAGTTACATTTTGGAAAACTGAGCCATTATAGTGCATCTACAAAGGAAAGGCCTTCTTGGATCTCATCCAAGAAGTTTCCTTTCTAAGTAGCTCAATGAGATGTTTGCTCATACTCATATATGCTGTGCTTTGTTGAGCATTTGCCTTACACTTTTATCCACACTACAACTGGGCAAATGTACTTATATCAATAAGGCTGTAGAAGATGACCAGGCTGAGCCTAAGGGATGAATCAAATGCATCATGAGTCTTGAGTCCCTTCGTGCTCACAAGAGATCCAAATCCAGTCCACCTTGAATTCCATTGACTCTTATCTACCACCAATTTGCTTTGACCATTAGTAGTTCAGATTTTTGTAGAGAGTTTCAGCTTGCAATAAATCCTTATATATATTTGAACTATCTGGGTTTCCTGATTTCCACATGAGACAAAGACCCAAAGATTCCATCCAACCCACTTTCTTGGCAATAACACTTCTTTTCTATTATCTGTTGATCCAGGAACTTGCCATGAGTGCAATAAGAATAAATAATATCTTTCCAACAAAGTCCATAAGGGATGATATTTTACTAAATTTTCATTCCTTGTACTTATGGCTAATAAAATATAAGCCCAGTGATATTTCTGCAAGTCTGATAAATTAACGCTATCCTTATCAAATGGTAATCTCAGTTTAGCTAATGAAATCCTTGGTGGGCTATTATCCAAAACAAATTTCCTAAATAACCTATCCATGTGAAGAAAATATTTATTTGGAATTAACATTGGGATGCCACAGAGAACATAAATCAAACAAGAGACAATGTTCATTTTAATAGCATTAATTTTGCCCTAGAGGCTTAATGGAATTTTAATCCATCTATTTGCATCCAGATAAATCTTTTCTAAAAGTTTCAATGTATTTATCTCTACATATTTAGAAATATTTTGGGAGATATAAAATCCAAATATGTAACATTTTTCAGGAGAAATCCCATTTAATCTTAGAGGCAGAAGACTTTTCAAAATTTGTGCAGCCCGTATAAAATTAGGCAGGAAGTAGAATACTTATCCAAAATTGCTAAAATATCATCAGTATATAAAAATAATCTATATTCACTTTTTGTTCCAAAATCTGTAATTAATATAATTAATAGGCAGTTTCCAAAAATGGTTAGAAAGTGAGGATCCGTTGCAGTTGCAAGCAAACTGGCCAAACATGTCATCTCCCAAACCTTCAGAAAACTGATCTCCTGTGGTATCCTCATAAGGAACAGTTGTCCAGAGCACAAGTGGGCAACCTCCCATATTCTCCTTCTCCAGGGAAGTTTGAAGAACTGGTCTATTCACCACTTGTTAGGGCTTTGTTGTGTCATCGGTTCTGCTTTTGCAGAGAGAGTTTGCTATGTTTCTCTGTCAGAATCCATTGATATCACATTCATAAATGTATGGTTAAAATACTGTGCCTACCGGGATTCTGCCATACTGGTATAAGGAGGGGGGGATTGTTTATTCAGTCTATCTGTAGCTGCTTTCAAAGAACCTTTGATCTGGGGGAACAAAGGGGGGGAAGTGATCTGTCTGTTGGGGTAGGAAGATGGCAATCAACAAAGGAATGGACGAAGTTCCTTTCTTCCCACGGAAGGACCTGACAACCAAATTGATGGGATCCTACCAAATGGAGTTTTGAGGGGAGTGGGTTGAACCAGGAATGCTTATATAGAATTGAAATGTGACTCAAGACCAGATCCTGTCTCATATCTCCACAACCAATCTTATTCTTAGTATTTTTTTTCCTTTTGGACAACTCGGCTCCAAGAGTCCTTATTTCCTAAGATGTGAATTGCGGTGGGTCCTGACACTCTCCTTCAAGAGAGAGACAGAGTTGAAAGGGAATTTAAAAATGACCGTCTACAAGAATGACCTGGAAAAATATGCTACTTTGGACATACAAAATAAACTAGTTGATATTTTAATAATTAATAGGGACATACATCTAATAAATCAACAGAATAATCTTGGGGGGGGATTTACATTGGATTTACAACAGAGGCTTTTTAAAGTTTTGAAGAATCTTGTGAGAAATAACAAAAAGGAAACGAGAATAAATACAAATGGACCAAATATTAAGACTGTTAAAAGTAGAACTAAAGGACATAAAATTGGTTATTTTGATTATTTCTTGTACTTGTTGATGGACTTTTGCTGACATCAGGACTGAAATGATATTTTATTGGTTTGCTTATAGATAAGAAATGGGATATGCAAAGAAAAAAATATTTTTTTATTTAAGAGGAGGTGAGAAGTTATTAAAATTGGTTATATGTGATGATGGTTTAGAGTCACTTCTTTTATATCTCTTTTCTTTTCCTTTACTATCTTCTTATTCTTTCTTTTTTCTTTCTATTCTTTATGTCTTTCCTGTTTTTCCCTTTGCACCTTTAACTCCTTCTTTCTGTTCTTCTATATTTCTTTTTGTTTGTATTAGTTTTTACTATTGTAATAAGACCACACTTAGAATATTGCATCCTTTGGTTACCATATTATTAAAAAGATGTTGAGACTTTGGAAAGAGTGCATAAAAGAGCAACAAAGATGATTAGGGAGCTGTAGGCTAAAACACTTGAAGAACTGTTGCAGAAATTGGGTTTGTCTTGTGAAAAGAAGGACTAGGGGAGACATGATAGCAGTATTTTAATATTTGAGGGGGCTGCCACAAAGATGAGGGGGCAAATTATTTTCCAAAGCACCAGAAGGCAAGATAAGAACCAATGAATGGAAACTAATCAAGGAGAGAAGCAATGTAGAACTCAAGAGAAATTTCCTAATGGTGAGAACAATCAACCAGTGGAACAGCTTGCTTTCAGAAGTTGTGGGTGCTCCATCACTGGAGGTTTTTAAGAAGAGCCTGGACAGCCACTTGTCTGAAATGGTATAGGGTCTCCTGATTGAGCAGGGGGTTGGACTAGAAGACCAAGGTCCCTTCCAATTCTGTTATTCTGTTAATCTGTTATCTTTAATAAAATTACTTAGGGGGGGGGAAGGAATGTCAGAAAGAAATTGCATCTAGTTCTGATGCCTACAAATCTGGAGAAGACATTGG
Source organism: Vipera berus (assembly GCF_964194415.1). NCBI lineage: Eukaryota > Metazoa > Chordata > Lepidosauria > Squamata > Viperidae > Vipera > Vipera berus. The sequence goes on along the minus strand of NC_138204.1, from coordinate 14,896,641 downwards.
CACTTTGTTCTCATCTATCTCAGAACATAAAAAGCCAACAGGCAAATAATTGCTATACACACACACACACACACACACACACACACACACACAACATCCTCTTCACAGGCTTATGGCACAACAAAATACATGAACTTTACACTTAGTTGTGTTTATGATCTCTGATATTTCTCCTGGTCATGTCATGTTGCATTATCGCTCTGTTCATCATCTAAGGGTAGTAAAGTGCAGTTCTTGTTGAAGAGACTTTGGGTTCTTGTGATTGTCGAGTAAACATTTGACTTGCATCATATGCACAATTTCTCCTCTTCATCTTCTCCCCTCCTTTAGCATTTCCCTCTTTCTGGCAAATTTTCCATTTTGAAATTGTTCAGAATAGAGGGGAGGAGGGACACTTATTCTTCCTCTTTAGAGTGAAAACAAATGTGTTTTTCTCCCAAATCTGCCAAGCCCATGTTTTAATGATTTAGCAGATGGAGTTGGCACATGTAAACCTGGGAGATGCATCTGTCTGATTTTTTTTCCCCAGTCTAAAGATTTTTTAGCTGCATTAATAGCACAGATGACGGTAAAATATCACCTCCCCAGGCTGCTTTGCTCTCCTATCATATAATGACTTTTAAGAGGAAGTAGAGAGAAGTGAAAGTATGAGGGAAAGGTTAGAGAAATGCAACTGTGAAAACTTTAATAATTTCTGTCTGAACAAATTAGGCTCTCTTACTGGATTCTTAGTCTCTGTGTTCATAGACTTCTAAGTTCCTTGCCAACTAAACTTATCTGTTCTGATTTCTCAGTTCTGCTAATTATTTACTTATATATATAAACAAACAATATGGCCAAAAAGAACTGATGTTGCTTTTTTTCATTATGGCTTGAAATGTTGCATGAATTCTACTTTTTACACAAAATAGATTTTGAAAGTCTTGCTGTTTGTTCATAAGATTCTTCTGTGAACAAATCTAAAAGAGTCACCTGTGGTGAGATATGCATCAGATAAATTTGTTGTTGTTAGTTGCGAAGTCGTGTCCGACCCATCGCGACCCTATGGACAATGTTCCTCCAGGCCTTCCTGTCCTCTGCCATCTTCTGGAGTCCATTTAAGCTCACGCCTACTGCTTCAGTGACTCCATCCAGCCACCTCATTCTCTGTCGTCCCCTTCTTCTATTGCCCTCAATCTTTCCCAGCATTAGGCTCTTCTCCAGTGAGTCCTTCCTTCTCATTAGATGGCCAAAGTATTTGAGTTTTAGCTTCAGGATCTGGCCTTCTAAAGAGCAGTCAGGGTTGATCTCCTCTAGGACTGACCGGTTTGATCGCCTTGCAGTCCAAGGGACTCGCAGGAGTCTTCTCCAGCACCAGAGTTCAAAGGCCTCAATTCTTTTGCGCTCAGCCTTTCTTATGGTCCAACTTTCACTGCCATACATTGCAACTGGGAAGACCATAGCCTTGACTATACGCACTTTTGTTGACAGGGTGATGTCTCTGCTTTTTAGTGTGCTGTCTAGATTTGCCATGGCTTTCCTCCCTAGGAGCAAGCGTCTTTTAATTTCTTGACTACAGTCCCCATCTGCAGTGATCTTGGAGCCCAGGAAAATAAAATCTGTCACTACCTCCATTTCTTCCCCATCTATTTGCCAGGAATTAAGAGGGCCGGATGCCATGATCTTAGTTTTCTTAATGTTTAGTTTCAACCCAACTTTTGCACTCTCCTTCTTCACTCGCAACAAGAGACTCTTCAGTTCCTCTTCACTTTCTGCCATTAGAGTGGTATCATCTGCATATCTTAGGTTGTTGATATTTCTTCCAGCAATCTTAATTCCAACTTTTGATTCATCTAGCCCTGCCTTTCTCATGATGTGCTCTGCATATAAGTTAAATAGGCAGGGCGACAGTATACAGCCTTGCCGGACTCCTTTCCCAATTTTGAACCAATCAGTGGTTCCGTGTCCAGTTCTCACTGTTGCTTCTTGGCCCGCATATAGGTTTCTCAAGAGACAAATAAGATGTTCTGGTACTCCCATCTCTTTAAGAACTTGCCACAGTTTGTTATGATCCACACAATCAAAGGCTTTAGCATAGTCAATGAAGCAGAAGTAGATGTTTTTCTGGAACTCTCTAGCTTTTTCCATGATCCAGCGTATGTTGGCAATTTGATCTCTAGTTCCTCTGCCTCTTCGAAATCCTGCCTGTACTTCTGGTAGTTCTCGATCCACATACTGCTGGAGTCTAGCTTGTAGGATTTTAAGCATAACTTTACTAGCATGAGAAATGAGTGCAATGGTGCGATAGTTTGAACATTCTTTGGCACTGCCTTTCTTTGGAATTGGAATGTAAACTGATCTTTTCCAATCCTGTGGCCACTGTTGAGTTTTCCAAATTTGCTGGCAAATTGAGTGTAGCACTTTTACTGCATCGTCTTTTAAGATTTTGAATAGCTCAGCTGGAATACTGTCACCTCCACTAGCTTTGTTGTTGCTCAGCTTTTCTAAGGCCCACTTCACTTCACATTCTAGGATGTCTGGCTCGAGGTCAGTGACCACCTCATTGTGATTATCAGGGACGTTAAGCTCATTCTTGTATAGTTCTTCTGTGTAATTTTGCCATCTCTTCTTAATCTCTTCTGCCTCTGTTAGGTCCCTGCCATTTTGGTCCTTTATCATGCCCATTTTTGCATTGAACGTTCCCTTCATCTCTCCAATTTTCTTGAAAAGATCTCTGGTCCTCCCTATTCTATTGTTTTCTTCTATTTCTTTGCACTGTTCATTTAAGAAGTCATTCTTATCTCTTCTAGCTATTCTCTGGAATTCTGCATTCAATTGGGCGTATCTTTCTTTTTCTCCCTTGCCTTTTGCTTCCCTCCTTTCCTCAGCTATTTGCAAAGCTTCCTCAGACAGCCATTTTGCTTTCTTGCATTTCTTTTTCTTTGGGATGGTTTTGGTTGCTACCTCTTGTACAATGTTGCGAACCTCTGTCCATAGTTCTTCAGGCACCCTGTCTATCAGATCTAATTCCTTAAATCTATTTGTCACCTCTACTGTATATTCAACAGGGATATGATTTAATTCATACCTGACTGGCCTAGTGCTTTTCCCTACTTTCTTCAGTTTAAGCTTAAACTTTGCAACAAGAAGCTCATGGTCTGAGCCACAGTCAGCTCCTGGTCTTGTTTTTATTGACTGTATAGAGCTTCTCCATCTTTGGCTGCAGAGTACATAGTCAATCTGATTTCTGTGTTGACCGTCTGGTGATGTCCATGTGTAGAGCCGTCTCTTGGGTTGTTGGAAAAGGGTGTTTGCTATGACCATCGTATTCTCTTGACAGAATTCTATCAGCCTGTGCCCTGCTTCATTTTGTACTCCAAGGCCAAACTTGCCTGTTATTCCGGTTATCTTTTGGCTTCCTACTTTAGCATTCCAATCCCCCATGATGATAAGGACATCATTTTTTGGTGTTAGTTCTATAAGGTGCTGTAGGGCTTCATAGAACCGGTCAATTTCATCCTCTTCAGCACCGGTGGTTGGGGCATAGACTTGGACTACTGTGATATTGAATGGTTTGCCTTGGATTCGAACTGAGATCATTCTGTCATTTTGAGGATTGTATCCCAGTATTGCTTTTCCTACTCTTTTATTGACTATGAAGGCTACTCCATTTCTTCTGAGGGATTCTTGCCCGCAGTAGTATACCTGATGGTCATCTGAATTAAATTCACCCATTCCTGTCCATTTTAGTTCGCTGATACCTAAGATGTCAATGTTCAGTCTTGTCATCTCTTGTTTGACCACGTCCAGCTTGCCTTGATTCATGGATCTTACATTCCAGGTTCCTATGGAGAAAAAATCTTTACAGCATCGGACTTTCCTTTCACTACCAGACATATCCACAGCTGAGCGTCCTTTCGGCTTTGGCCCAGTCGCTTCATTCTTTCCGGCGCTACTAGTACTAGCCCTCTGCTCTTCCCCAGTAGCATATTGGACGCCTTCCGACCTGAGGGGCTCATCTTCCAGCGTCATATCGTTTTGCCTTTTGGTACTGTCCATAGGGTTTTCATGGCAAAGATACTGGAGTGGGTTGCCATTTCCTTCTCCAGTGGATCACGTTTTGTCAGAACTCTCTGCTATGACCTGTCCGTCTTGGGTGGCCCTGCACGGCATAGCTCATAGCTTCATTGAATTACGCAAGCCCCTTCGCCACGACAAGGCAGTAATCCATGAAGGGGCAGATAAATTTAACAATAAATAAATAAATGAACATGGAACCCAAAAATGTTCACAAACATCTCAGTTTTTGAAGGAGAGCACTTTGTTCAAAAGTAATTAGTTATTTGTTTGATTGATTTTGTGACGTCAATTCAGCATCATCCATGTAGACAGTTTTTCTCCAAGAAGATCTGCCCCAACCTGATCCTTCAGATCTTCAGATGGTGCATGACATTAGTAATTGAGTCTGTCCATCTTGTTGGTGCTCGTTCTTTTTATCTCGTTCCTTCCACATTTCCTAACATTACAGACTTTTTCAGAGAGACTGTGTCTGAAGTATGTATGACCATGGGAGTCTTGTCATTTGTGCCTCAAATTAGAACTCTGGATTTATTTTGTTTGATCATCCATTTGTTGGGGAGTTGTTTTTGTTGTTTGTTTGTTTTTTTGTTATCCAACACCACAGTTTGAAAGGATCAATATTCTTTCTATTCTGTTTCTTCAAAGTCCAAGTTTTACTTACACAGAATCTCACAGTGAAAAGTATTGTCTACATAGTTTCTGATCTTTTCAGGTATAGACACCTCAGAGCATCTGACTATTTTGCCCAAGGTCTTCATGGCACCTCTGCCAAGTGTGATGAAATGTGCACCTGAAGAAGCAGTGAGGGGAGAGTTTTGACAAAACAGAGCTTTGCCAGAGAGAGAACTGAATTAATATAATTTAATTAAATTTAATTTAATTTAATTTAATAATTTAATTTGTATACCGCCCTTCTCCCGAAGGACTCAGGGTGGTGAACAGGGCCATACATAATAAAAAACAGGATACAAAAATTAAAAAGTAATTAAACAACTATGCCCGTAATAATTAGTACATATTAAAAGTTAAAACTAATTTATAAAAAAAAAAAACCAACCCCATCCCATCAGACCAGGCCAGCTTGTTCAAAAAAGAAGGTTTTGAGATCGCGCCGGAAGGAGCGAAGGTCGGGGGCCATCCGGAGCTCGACCGGCAAGCGGTTCCATAGGTCTGGCGCGCCCACAGAGAACGCTCTCCCCCTGGGGGCCACCAATCGGCATTCTTTGATCGGAGGCATCCTGAGGAGGCCCTCTCTGTGGGAGCACACTGGATGGAGGGAAGTTGACGCCGGCCGCAGGTGTTGCCATAGGTAATCCGGACCCATGCCATGTAGGGCTTTGTAAGTCATCACTAACACCTTGAACCTCACCCGGAGAGCAACCGGCAGCCAATGCAGCTCGCGGAGCAAAGGTGTAACATGGGAGTATCGGGAAACCCCCAGGACAACTCGCGTGGCTGCATTCTGCACCAGTTGGAGCCTCCGAGTGGACTTCAAGGGCAGCCCCATATAGAGAGCATTACAGTAGTCTAGACGAGAAGTCATGAGCGCATGAGTGACTGTACGCAAGGCATCCCGGTCTAGATAGGGTCGCAACTGGCGCACCAGGCGAACCTGGGCAAAGGCCCCCCTAGTCACAGCTCCAATATGCTCTTCCAAAGAGAGCTGTGAGTCTAGAAGGACCCCCAAGTTGCGCGCCCTATCTACGGGGGGTAATAGCTCACCCCCCATGGCCAGAGATGGAATAATCGGAATTTCCCGGGATGCCGGCACGAACAGCCACTCAGTCTTGTCAGGGTTGAGTCGAAGCCTGTTCCTCCCCATCCAGACCCGGACCGCCTCCAGGCAGAGGGACATCACGTTGAGGGCATCACTGGGGTGGTTTAATAATAGCCTGTACAGTCCTAAGATGGATGGGAGATTGGGGAAGAGATTTAGGCTATCTATACCCTAGAATCTCTCAGAATGTGTCTAGTAGATTAGAAAGTTACAGCTTTAGTTTGGAAAGATTCTGTCCATTGGGTGTCAGCAAATAAAGAACTGAACTCAATCAGACATTGCTGTGTTGCCTCTGGTCATGGGCCAAACACCAAGTGCTAGTCTCTGATGTATTTGTTGATTGTTCCTTTACTGTCAATAATTTAACCTAAAAGGCAGAAGCTATCCACCACTTCAATATCTTCTTCATCAATTTTAAAACTGATTGCTGTATCAATAGTCATTATTTGGTCTTCTTTATATTCAGTCTTAGCCCTATTTTTTTCACTTGTCTTTTTTTACTAAAGCATGCAGATCATTTGCATATTTAGTCATTTGAGTAGTGTCCTCAGCATAATGCAGAGTATCTATGTTTCTTCCCCCAATTTTAAAACAATACTTGTCTTCCTCCAATTCATCTTCCCCCAATAAACATTATATTCTGCATCTATGATAAATAATAAAGGGAGAGTAAACATCCTTCTCTCACTCCTCTGACAATCTGCAGCCAGTCTGCTTCACCACATTCTGTCCATACTGTGACTTCCTGACTGTTCTTTAGATTTAATACAAAGACAATAAGATGTTCTGAGATTCCCATTTTCCTAAGCAAATTCCATAGCTCGACATGGTCAACATAGTCTGGCTTTCTGTAATCACAGTCTGCCTTCTTTTTGATATTTGAGGGTTTTTTTAAAAAAAAATTCAACATGCTTCCACATAATGACATGTGTTCCTTGACCTTTTCTAAAGACAGCTTGATAAATCTTGAATATCTGGCATTTCCATATCCCTGTACAGTAGATCTCTAATTTGTGTTGGATGATCCAAAACATTATGCTACTAGCATGTGAAACTGAGTATGAAAGTACACACTATTTAGTCTCCTTTCTTTGATCCTGGCATGGAGCATGACCTCCTCCAACCTGTTGACCACTGTATCATTCTCTAGATTTTCTTTTTTTTTATTGAAAAGTTTTTCAATACATTTTATCCTTAACAACCCCTCCCCCCCACCCCCTACCCATCCCTTCCTAACCCTCCCCCCTCCCCTTCCCCCATCCCCATCCCCGACTTCCCAGAGCTAAATACAAGGTATAAAAGTAAAAGCAAGCATAAACAACCATTTGCTAACAACAATAAACTATTAGGTCTATCACACTCTAGCTCATATAAAATGACTACAAGGAACTATTATCACATCAAAACTTAAACAAATGCTAAGTGAAACTTTTTAGTCCCATATTTGTTCTGGATGTAATCAATCCACTTTTTCCACTCCGTAGTATTAATTTAATTTTAATTTAATAACATTTATATACCGCCCTTCTCCCTGAGGACTCAGGGCGGTTCACAGGGCAGAATAAAATACCAAATACAAACATTAAAAAGAGATTAAACAGTTGCCCTAGTTAAAACAATAGGAGTACAATTCTAAAAATCCCAAGATAAAATTAAGAGACTAAAGATAAAACAACCCCACCGATCCCCATCAGGCTAGGCCAGCTTGTACAGTATAACGTACAAGCGAATGGTCTAGTATAGTATAACGTTCTTGCGAATGGTCTTTCAAATAAGCCGATATCTTTGCCATTTCCGCCAGGTCAGAAACTTTTAAAGTCCATTCTTCTATAGTCGGCAGTTCTTCCTTCTTCCAATATTGACCTATTCTCTAGATTTTCTAACACAACTTGGTTAGAATCCTTTTCTTCTGTTGCTTGTCATATTTCTGTAGACATTCCATCTATTCCTATAGACTTACAATGTGGAAATGACTAGAAAGCTGATCTAATTTCATCATCTAATATTAGAGATTACTGTAAGCAGGAAATGTAAGTATTTGGATGTTGACTTTTCCACTTACAGAATTTCAGTATACTCCCTCTATCTTTGTTTGATTTTCTTTGAATCAGTTAGTCTCTGTCCATTGGCATCCTTTCGTATATCGGTTCAAGGCTGGAGCTTTCTTTTGAATTCAGCAATTTTCTGTAAGATGTATTTTGCTTTTCTCTTTTCAATGTCTTTACAAATGTTGTTGTAATGTTGCTTCTTGTCTCTTCCAACAGGTTTCTGAAATTCTTTGTTAAATTCTTTCTTGAGGGTGTTTTTTTTGTTGTTGTTGTTGTTTTGTTTTGTTGGGTTTTTTTGTCTTTCTTGGCTTTGACTTCTCTTCTCTTCTTGGCAATTTCCATCTTTTGTCCCGACATTAAGTTTGCTTTTCTTCTGTTTCTTCATCTTTGCCAGACATTTTCCACATTCTTTCAGAGTAATATCTTTACGTTTCTCTGGTTCTGTATCTATGAGGTTTGAGACTTCAAAACAATTCATGATGTTCTCCTTGACAATGATGAACATACGGTTGGTTGAGTTCATATTGCAGGAACTAATTAGTTTTGTTTGTCCACTTAACTTGGAATTTTCATATGAACTGCTGTGATCTGTTCCACAGTCAGCACACAGCCATGTCTGGGATGCTATAACTCAGCTCCTCCACCTCCTTTTGGCCATTACACAATTTTATTTCTATATACCCATGTGGTGATGTCCAAGTATATAGGTATCATTTTGATTGCCTAAAAACTGTGTTAGCAGTGAAGAAATCATTGGATTGGCAGAATGTAAGTCATTCTGGTTTCCTATGCCAACTACATTTTCTTCTTAATATTTCCAACATTGGCATTCTGGTCTCTATCTACATGCAGTACATCTTGCTGCATGTACTGTCATTTTCAAATTGAACAGTCCTTAAACTCATTAATCTCCTCTTCTTCTGCGCAGTTAGTTGGAGCCTAAAAGAATTTTCCACAAAATTAATTGATAATATTTGATCACTGATTGCACTATTCTTGCCATATCCTTCCTAAGTAGGAAATAATGTTGTCCCATCTTTGTTTTTCACATCCTGACCATAAACAATATGTTATTCTGCCTGAAAATGTCCAATTCCAGTCCATCTCAATTCACCAATGTCAAGTCATGTAGTCAACATTTCATCTTCCACTGTGCTGAGCTTCCTATGTTCATGCATCTTACGTTCGACATTCCTGATTTTGTAGTTTTGGATTTTCCTTTCTGGCATGGCAACATCAGCATTTAGTCTACCCACATAATAAACCTCATTAGTACACTGAAAAATCCTCAGTTTCCTCAATAGCATATTGAGTCCCATCCTACTATATTGCCAATCATTTTATATTTTCTATCCATGTAGTTTACCTGTAGTTTCTGGAACCACTGAAAAAGCTTTGCAAAACACACAGTTGCTTTAATGATTCAAAAAAAAAAGATCATTCTTATACACTCAGACACCACACTGCAGAGTGGGTGAATGCTTTGCATAGTCTTACTACTCTATCCTTAGGGTTTAATTCAGTTGCTAGTATTTATACATAACCTATAAGGTGGTATCATCTGGACCAGGGGTAGGCAACCTCGGCTCTTTTATGACTCATGGACTTCAACTCCCAGAATTCCTGAGTCAGCATAGCTGACTCAGGAATTCTGGGAGTTGAAGTCCATGAGTCATAAAAGAGCCGAGGTTGCCTACCCCTGATCTGGACAAAGAAAGACAAAATAAAAAGCAAAAATTATCCCTTGGTGAACTTTATTCCTTACAGTGAGAGAGGCAAAATAAATACCTCTCAGGGAAGTATAAAATATAAAACCAAGTACCTGTAAAAAAAACAGAAGATAATTTCATCTCAGGCACATGTTTCACAGTGAAAAAATGATGAACTCTCAGAGTTGCTCTTATATAGTTCTTACTTTCTTCTTCAGCCACAGTCCCAGTTATTATTAATGAGTCAAATGTTTGCTTTTGACACATACTGTTTGCAGAAGAAATACCGTAGTTCATAAAACCATTCTCTAGCAGAATGTGATTACTCTCTAATCTAGAAAGTTTTAGACACTCCAGAAAAAAAGTTATAATTCAGTCTTTCTAATTCAGTTTTTAAAATAATAAAAGTATCCTTTGTTTTAAACTATCTGCCAAAGTGGAAGACCCATGCAAGATTATTTCTAAAGGTAATCAAAATCGCCTGAAAGAGTCTCTTATTTTTGTCCTTATTTACAGAATCTTTCTTTCTTTCTTTCTTTCTTTCTTTCTAATTTATATAGCCACCCATCTCAGCACCATAAGTGACTCTGGACAGCAAACAAGAAAGCTAAGAACAATGAAAAACTATGTAAAACCATGGGTAATCACCATTAGTTGTATCATCATCTATCACTATCAATTATGAAAACATTCAAAATTATAGAAAACAAAGCAAATGAGCAAATAATAGATAAAGGGATGTTCATGGATCCACCTCACGTTGACCCATCCCCCAGGTCTTAAAGGACAAATGGAAGTTCAGAAGAGACAAGGCCAACCTCACCTCAGGGGGAAAAGATTACATAATGTGGGCACCACCACAGAAAAGGCTCACTGTCTAGAGGCTGCCAGATGTAACGCCCTGGCTGACAGAATCCATAACATGCCTCTTTGCTAGATCAGGAGGGATGGGCACATGAAATTCAGAAAAGGTGGTTCCTCAAATAAACCAATCCTATGAAATGAAAGGTTTTAAGGGTCAACACTTAAAATGGACCTCGAAACAGACTGTAACCAATGCAGCTTGTGAAGCAGAGGTGTACTGTGTATTCTACCAGAGAACCACACATAACTGTTTGTGCCACTGCATTTTGCAGCAGCTGAAGTTTCCAGATCTTCTTCAAGGGCCACACATCTGGAGTGCATTGTAGTAGTCTACCCAGGTGGTGACCAGGACATGAGTGACCATGAGTAGGGCCCTGTGGTCTAGGAACATGTGCAACTTGCACCCAACACAAAGTTGTGCAAAGGACCTCTTAGCCACCTGCTCATCAAGCAGGATTTGTGACTCCAGAAGGAGTCATGGGCCTGTTTGAGGCAGTGCAACCCCAACTAGTATCAAAGATGGTATAGTCCCAGAACAAGAGGACCTCAAAACCCAAAGCCACTTAGTCTTGCCAGGGTTCAATTGGCATCTTACAAAAATATCAGAGAACAGGTTTGAGAAGGACAGAGTCATCTTACCATCTTGCCAATCAGTGATGTTTTCCCGTTTCCTGAAAGTCCTTGTACATGCCCATTGGGTTGTAAAATTATAGGTCTTTGCCATTTATCTGGCCCAAGCAATATTGTTCAATCCCTTGAACATTTCATTCCCCAAGTAGAATTGCTCAGAATCTTTCCATAGTGATTATATGCAAATCTACTAAGTTTCATTGGATCCCATTTGATGTACACTTGAATAAGAAGTGCAGAGTCAGTTTGGTGTAGTGGTTAAGGCGTCAGGCAAGAAAGTGGGAAGACGTGAGTTTCAGTCTCACCTTGAGCACCAACCAGCTGTGTGACCTTGAAGTGGCCATTTTCCCTCAGCCCTAGGAAGGAGGCCATGGCAAACCATTTCCGGAGGAGGAGGGGGAATTTGCAAGAAAACTGCAGGGAGTTGTCCAGGCAGTCACCAAGAATTGGACACAAAAGAATGGAAGAAAAAAAATAAAAGTGCAATCATAGTATGGTAACCTAGAGAGAAAGTGCGTATAGTCAAGGCTATGGTCTTCCCAGTTGCAATGTATGGCAGTGAAAGCTGGACCATAAGAAAGGCTGAGCGCCAAAGAATTGAGGCCTTTGAACTCTGGTGCTGGAGAAGACTCCTGCGAGTCCCTTGGACTGCTAGGCGATCAAACCGGTCAGTCCTAGAGGAGATCAACCCTGACTGCTCTTTAGAAGGCCAGATCCTGAAGCTAAAACTCAAATACTTTGGCCACCTAATGAGAAGGAAGGACTCACTAGAGAAGAGCCTAATGCTGGGAAAAGTTGAGGGCAAGAGAAGAAGGGGACGACAGAGAATGAGGTGGCTGGATGGAGTTACTGAAGCAGTAGGCGTGAGCTTAAATGGACTCCAGAAAATGGTAGAGGACAGGAAGGCCTGGAGGAACGCTGTCCATAGGGTCGCGATGGGTCGGACACGACTTCGCAACTAACAACAACAAACCTAGAGAGAGGAAGCTGCCATATTGCACTAAATGTAAGCTGATTGAACCTTTCTTCCCAATCAAACATTCATAATTTCTGGTTCCTGAGTCTAATCAATTTGGCACTGAAACAGATTAAGGTCTTGCTTGTTCACTTTCGTCTGCCTCTGAAAAAAGCACTGCAATTGGTTTTGGACCTAGAATACCATTTGTTTTAATTTATCTCTTCTTAAAATGTTGTCTCTTCATTGAATATAACTCATTTCTTGATCTGAACACCATTTCATTAGCATATGAAACTGTATGATCCTCCTTCAAAGCAGACATACATAATACTTTGGGAGGATTTTAATCAGATTTGATGCTTTTGAATGAAAAGCACACTGGGCTGTTGTCTCTCAAAGAGGGGCACATAATCCTGCAATCATTAAAACTCTGATCTGGGTTTAATTGGTGCTAATGACAGGATATCTATTTATTTCCTTGTTCCAAGATCAGAGTCCAGATATTCTCCTAAATTATATATGTTAACATTCTGGCTTCTGCATAAGTAGAAGGAAATGAGGAAAGAAAAAAAAACAATACAGCCTTGCACAAAATAAATTGAGCAGCTCAAATTAGTTGCTAAAAAAAATCTTGTTTATTTGCAAAGATATTTCTGTAAGACAATAAAGATCAGTCACTTGCTTTTGATTGCTTAATAGCATGCTAATACATTTCATCTTTAACATTTTGAATTTTTTCCCACAGAGCTTCTTAGTCACTGCAACAGAATTTTTTAGCAGTTCATAACGATAAAATCTATGTTGGGAGCAATATACTGTATGAAATAACCTAAAATGAAGATACTTTGAAAAGATAGGTCCCCTTGATCAAAACAATAGGGAAAACTTAATTTATGGCATATTGACTTATCTACAGTAAACATTATTTATTTGTTTGCTTGCTTGCTTGCTTTATTTGTACGCCACCAATTCCCCCAAGGTTCTGGGCAGCTAACAATGAAAATGAGCATAAAACAAAAAAGTGACATGCTCAAAAACCATAAATAAATCCACCTGTAATATAAACAAAATGATACCATCAAAATAATAACCAGAAAGTAAACAAAGACATTGGGCCATCAGATTCCAACCTTCACTCACAATATGGCTTTCTTCTATGCCAGATGGAATAACTGGGTCCCAACTGCTCTCCTGAAACCTAGGAGGAAAAAGACCAGACCAGATTTCTATGTGAGGGATTTCAAAATTGTAAATGGCCACTTCTGAGGCCTTGCCAAATAACATTCTTGTATAGACAGAACCCGGAGGAAGTTGACCTTGTTTGATCAGATGGGCAAATGATTGCGATCAAAAATAGACCTTCAAATTGCCTGGTCCAAGCTTGTTGTTGTTGTTAGCTGCGACGTCGTGTCCGACCCATCGCGACCCCATGGACAACGTTCCTCCAGGCCTTCCTGTCCTCTACCATCTTCCGGAGTCCATTTAAGCTCATGCCTATTGCTTCAGTGACTCCATCCAGCCACCTCATTCCCCTTCTTCTCTTGCCCTCAACCTTTCCCAGCATTAGGCTCTTCTCCAGTGAGTCCTTCCTTCTCATTAGGTGGCCAAAGTATTTGAGTTTCAACTTCAGGATCTGGCCTTCTAAAGAGCAGTCAGGGTTGATCTCCTCTAGGACTGACCGGTTTGATCGCCTAGCAGTCCAAGGGACTCGCAGGAGTATTCTCCAGTACCATAGTTCAATGGCCTCAATTCTTTTGCGTTCAGCCTTTTTTATGGTCCAACTTTCACTGCCATACATTGCAATGTCCAAGCTACGTAGGGCCTTATAGGTGACAAACAATATATTGAATTGTACCCAGAAGCCAACCAGTAAACAGTGCAATGGGATCTCTCATGAATAATGGGATATACCATAATTGCCCAGGCTGTCTTGTTTTGTACGAGCAACACTGTAGCTTCTAAAACTTTTCCAGGGCATTCTGAATGCATTATGGCTCTGTTTTTAAACTGGGCAACTTGAAAATGTATGGACTTCAAGTTCCAGAATTCCCCAACCAGCATGCTACCTGGGGAATTCTGGGAGTTAAACTCCATGCATTTCAGATTGAAGAACACTTTATTATTACAGTAATCCAAGTGGGAGGTGAGTAATTCATGAGGGATCTAGGAATGGGCACAACTGGAGCAGAATATGTAACTATACAAAATCCCTCCTGGCTCCTAAGTGATAGAGACAGAAGTGTACATTATCATATGAAAATGGTTTTAGATTTTTTTTCTCAAAGGGACCTTTCCCCATGGCTTTTTATGACAGATATTGTTATCTGTACTGTGTAATATAGTCTATCTCTTGCTGACCATCGTTACCACTCTGGCCACTATTCCAGATTTGCATGCAAAAGTAGAAGGAAGTTGGTTTGCTTGTCAGCCAAGAAGAAACAAAGTGTAGTGGGCTATGAAAATAACTTTCAGAGACAGAAGGACAAGCTGCAATCAGGGCAGGAGCCAGATAAGAGATATCTCAGCCCACAGAAAGAATGGAGGTAGAAAAAGCAACTCAGAAGGGACCCTCCCTAATTCTCTGAAATGTAAAGGTAGAGGAGGTGGGAAGTGGTTTCAAGTCCTGTAAGATTGTGTTACTGTAACCTTACAATAAAGGGAGTATTAGATCTAACACAAAAACTAGTTGAAGGTAAAGGTTTCCCTGTCAGTTGTGTCCAGTTCTAAGGTGTGGTGCTCATCTCCGTTTCTTGGCCGAGGGAGCCAGTGTTGTCCAAAGACAATTTATGGAGTCATGTGGCCAACATGGCTATATCAAAGGCATGCAGAATGCTGTTACTTTACACCAAAGTGGTATCTATTAATCTACTTGCATTTGCACACTTTTGAAATGCTGGATGGGAAGGAGCTGGGGCAAGTAATGGGAGCTTGCCCCATTGCACAGAGCTCAGGTTTTGAACCTGGGCTGTCAGCTCTCTCCAGATGAGAAGCTCAGAATCTTTAACCACTTTAACCACTCAGCCATCTAAGGGAACACCTGCTGCCGGCATCAACTTCCCATCGTCCCGTGCGCTCCCACAGGGAGGGCCTTCTTAGGGTACCGCCGGTCAAGGAATGCCGGCGGGTTATCCTCAGGGGAAGGGCGTTCTCTGTGGGCGCGCCGGCCCTTTGGAACCATCTTCCCACGGAGCTTAGGACTGCCCCCGACCTTCGCTCATTTCGCAGGGATTTGAAAACTTGGCTTTTTGAGCTGTCTGGCCCAGACTGAGGGGTTTTAATTATTTAGTAATGGGGTTTTAGTTTAAATTCAGGGATTTAATTTTAGTTTTAATCGATTTTAACTTTGTATGTATGTATTTTTAATTTTTCCCTGTAAACCGCCCTGAGTCCTACGGGAATAGAGCGGTATACAAGTTTAAATAATAAATAAATAAATAAAATCACAGTTCCCCAACACAAAGACTACCTCAAGTCAAATTGAACATGGATATCTCCACCTGCATGAAAACAATGGGGAGGTGGGTGCCCATTGTTTTCTTTCAGGATCTCATTTCAGCTTCTTAAACTACCTTCAGCCAAGACATACTGAATCTCTGGATAGTCTGCCATCTTAGTATTCAAGAATTCAGAATTCAGAATAGAGCTGGAACGGACCTTGGAGGTCTTCAAGTCCAACACCTTGCTCAAGCAGGAGACCCTATACTATTTCAGACAAGTGACTGTCCAGTCTCTTCTTTAAAACCTCCAGTGTTGAAGCACTCACAACTTCTGAAGGCAAGCCATTCCACTGGTTAATTGTGCTTACTGTTAGGACGTTTCTCCTTAATTCCAGGTTGCTTCTCTCCTTTATTAGTTTCCATCCATCATTTCTTGTCGTGCCTTCTGGTACTTTGAAAAATAAGTTGAAACCCCCCCCATTCTTTGTGGCATCCCCTCAAATACTGGAATATTGCTTTCATGTCACTCCAAACCTTCTTTTCACTAGACTAGACATACCCAATTCCTGCAACTGTTCTTCATATGTTTTAGTCTCCAGGCCTTTAATCATCTTAGTTGCTCTTCTCTGTACTTTTTCCAAAGTCTCAACATCTTTTTTGTAATAATGTGGTGAGATCCAACACTGCTTAGCTTTTTTGACATAGTCTAGAAAGCAATCTACAATTAAGCAAGCAGACAAACAAATGCTGAACACCTGCTTGAATCCTAAACGTGCGTACATTTGCTTTGTTGCACAGGATATTCCTCTCAGTCTGTCTTCCTATGAGGCATCCTGCAATCTTTTTTTTCTAAAGCTTATTTCTTCTTCTTCCAGGTTTTTTTAAAAAGGATTTTAAAAAATCTTTTAAAGATTTTTTTTTAAATGCCTTGCTGTCTGGCCTTTGTGATTTGCTCAGTTTTTATTATTCCTATTATACTTTCCTTGATGTTGTATCAGAAAAAAAGAAGACCAAGCCTTTCATTTAAACAACAACAAAAAAAAGACTATGGAAATTCACAACTCTTTCTCTCTTGAAATTATCCTTTTTCACCACACTGCGTGGTTATAAAGAGAAGCAGGAATGCTGGTGAAAGGAGGTTCAATCAATCAATCAGAACAGAGCTGGAAGGGACCTCGGAGATCTTCTAATCCACCCCCGTACTCAAGCAAGAGACCCTATACCAGACATGTCAAACACAAGGCCCGGGGGCCGGATGCGGCCCGCGACATGGTTTCATGCGGCCCGCGAAGCCATCCTGGAAACAGTGAGGAATGGCCCCCACTGCCTTGGCCCTGGCCCAGAGACCCTCCTTCTGCCAGAGACCCTCAGATCTGTCCCACTCCTGCCCAGGCCCCCATAGGCACCCTTGATGCGAACGATGTAGAGCTGGCCATGCCCACCCAGTAGGCCATACGCACTCTAGCCACGCCCACCCAGTAGGCCATGCCCACCCTGGCCATACCCACCCGGCCCCTTGAGAGCAACCACAATGCTGATGCAGCCCTCAATGAAATTGAGTTTGACACCCCTGCCCTATACTATTTCAGACAAGTGAAGGAGAGGAGATGAAACCAAGAATCAATTATGTAAGTTATCTGCCCTCTTGATTTTCTGCAATTCTCCCTGTTGTAAGCATCCTGCGCCTTAGAGTATACAGTATCTAGAACTGCAGTATGAGAGAAACAACCAGACAGAAAAACAGGCAATCAATGATAGTTAAATTTTCAGTTCTATAAACCAGTGTTTCTGAGTTGCTGAGGTTGGCAAACATTGGGACAAACTCACAGCACCTAGGAAACTGGATTCTTAGGTTTCACTTTTGAATGTCACTTGAGTGGTGTGGTGGCCTAGCATTGAAGACTCTAGCTTCCCACTCAGAAAGTTGAAAGTTCAATCCTAGGTAACGGCAGATGTCTCTCTCCTAGGGCTTAAAGAAAAAATATCTGCTGCAAACTCCACATGGCATCGGGAAGGGCATCCCGGTAGTAAACACTCGGCTCCATCCAGTCACCCCACCTCTACCCTGAATTAAGGGATTACAGAGTCATAGAAAGTGAGTTTATTTTTGAACGTTGCTTGTTTTCAACATATATATTTGTAAATGAACTCAAATATGATAGATGAGCCTTCAAGGATTCCTCCTGCCCAGCCAATCCAAATGAAGGGAAATGCTAATCCCTGTAATTTTTCTAACTCTTCTGTTCAATGGGGGAAAAGATAGCTTTAATGCTATCAATGATTTAATGGATAACTTCACCAAACAATTGCTTCCTGATGCAGACTGGACCAGTATACTCCATTCCACTAAGAACTGGCACGTCTTCATAGTTGGGACTAGCCAATGCTTAACCTGTCAAAGTATAACTGTCTTGTATCATTCAAGGATTCTTCTATCCTTGAATAGTGCTGGTACAAGCCAATCAAATGCTTCCTGCCTCATGGCTCAAACTAATTCTGTTGCTATACCTGCACTCTTCTAGTTCTCCTTGTTATTTTATTTCTCCTACGTTTAGAAGGTTGCCATGTTGTTTTTCCCCCCACTTGTTTTCATGAAATTCAATACATGTGTAATATTGAAAGCAGAAGCATTGGTGGGGAGGAGAGAAGGATAAAAACTCTCAATAGAGTGCCCAACCAAAGCTTCCATCTTGACTACTCTGAACTACCCTTATGGATGTCCCAATTTTAAAAATAGCTTACTCTCAGTCTTTGTAATTGTCTACTTATATATATTTCACAATTATGAATGCGCAAAGCCAAAATCAAAACCTCTTTTAAAAAAACAAAGTATGTTATAGCTTGATCAATGGACTCCCAACATTTTTAGGGCCAGTGGAAACATTCAGTGTGTTTTGAAACTGTTGTCACTTTGTTGCAAACAGCCCTTGGATTGAGAGATATTGGATCAGCAACGGATGGAAACTAACCAAAAAGAGAAGTAACCTAGAACTAAGGAGAAACTTCCTGACAGAACAATTAACCAGTGGAACAACCTGCCTCCAGAAGCGGTGAATGCTCCAACACTGGAAGTTTTTAAGAAGAGACTGGTCAGCTATTTGTCTGAAATGGTACAGGATTTCCTGCCTGAGCAGGGGGTTGGAGTAGATGACCTCCAAGGTCCCTTCCAACATCATCATCATCATCATCATCATCATCATCATCATCATCATCATCATCATCTATTATTATTATTATTATTATTATTATTATTATTATTATTATTATTATATACTTTTATTCATTAAACATGAAACTCAGTCAACAGCACACTCAAATTGACTGGCACTAATGGCTGACACGAGTTGCTGCCAGCATCCTAGGTATCAACCAGGTATCTCCTTAAAATGTAAGATGTTCCGAGTAGCGCAGTTTTTTGTAGCTTTGCTGGAGTTATTGCAGGAAGCTGTAATTTCTTGATGTATTTTGCAAAGTTTTTGGACATAGTTCCCAGTGCCATGAAAAGTATTTTTCTGTAATCTTTCTGTAATATACTGAGAGGGACCCTTCAACCATATTAAAAACTACCCTAAAGAAAGAAAGAGATAGGAAAACATCTAACAATATTCCTCAATCATGAAATTCTAAAATGATGCTCTTTGACTAAACCTAAGCAGTAGCAAATTGAGTTTCATAGAATAATCTTATCAGACATTTTGATTTTGGGAACTAAGACTGCCATGAAACACTCATGTAATATAATCTGAAAATACTAAGTATGTGTAAAGGTGAAGGTGATGGACTAGATCTGATAAGATCAAGGTTCAAATGTAACTTCAAACATGGAAGTTCAGTGGATGACTTTAAACCAGTCATTTTCATAGCTTGTAGGGAAGAAATTAGAAGAGAGAGGGTTACCACTATCACTAGACCAACTTTCCTGACTGTGGTGCCCTCCTAATGTTTAGAACATTAACTTTCAATATTCCCAGCCAATGTGTACATTGGTGAGAAAGATGAGAATCACAATCCAATAGATCTGGAAAGCACCAAAACTAAGAAAATTAAGTTGAACCACTAACTGACTCAAGAGCCAATGGCTGGGGTGATTAGGGCATCAGACAAATCCTGCAGATATAATAGGCATTAACTGAGTGACTAAGTCACTAAGAATTACTATATAAGTATTCTTCCCATATTACAGCCCTTATATTGATTAACCATGTAGGCATATTTGCTACATTTCAAGAAAAAGTTCATCTTTCATTCCTTATGCTGTTTCAGAAATTACAAATCTTTCAGATGGCATGTTTTAAATATATTGGACAAACAAGGTTAGATAATATAAGAAGTAACACATCACACGGTCCATAATAACTTGGAAGCTTCTTAAATTGCCTGTCTGTTCTCATAGTCAATAGCAGAGTTTTAAAAAAGCATCACACATGCAGCCTTTGCAAGTTATTATACACTTTCCCCCTTTTAAAATGCAAATTAACATTTTATATTTGCGTATCTAGAACAAATTTCCTTAAATATTTAATGGCAAGTCAAAATATTACATTTACAAGTTCAAATAATAAAAAATTTATCAGCGTTTTGAAAAATTCAGTGGTTGGATTATACAAATTTGAACAGAGCCCAGAGGTATACCTTAATGGTAAAGAAATATATTCTATTCAGAGCTACTGTTTGCATCTGAATTGCTTCAGATGAGCCATTTTGTGTGTATCTGTTTCTAAAATTAAAAAAAACCGCACACAGGGTTTTTAGCACATAGAAAAATAAACAAAATTAGGACCAGATGCTGAGAAACAATGCAAATATTTCAGCCAAATCAGATGTCTGGTACCTTATTCTTCTACAGTATTGTGATATGTGATGTATAATGAATAGGTATAGCAATAGCACTTAGACATATATACAGCTTCACAGTGCTTCACAGCCCTCTCTAAGTGGTTTACAGAGTCAGCATCTTGCCCCCAACAATCTGGGTCCTCATTTTACTGACCTTGGAAGGATATACCACAGACCTTGTCAGTTAAAGAATTTTTACTGGTAGGGTCTAGGAAGAGTGCCTTCTCAGCTCTTGCCCTCATTCTACGGAGCATCATGCCCCCAGTAGTGAGGTTGCCCCCCCACTTTCTGGCACTCCAGAAGAGTTTAAAGAATTGGCTCTGCCAACTGGCATGGGGATCAAAGAGTGGTATTTAAACCTGGGGGTGGCTAATGGTTTGAGGGTACTCCCTCTGCCTCTTAGCTCGTTTTAAGTTCTGTTTTTTAAATCTGTTTTTAACCTCATTTTTAATTGTATGCTTTTGATTTTTATAGCTTATATTTGTAAACTATCATTGAACTGTGGGAGCCTTGCTTTCTTGCTGACATTTTACTACCAAACTAGGCAACATCATCAGTGCAGATCTCCAAGAAAACAACTAAGATCAGAGGGTGTCAAGGATCCTCCTTCTGCTGTACATTTTTGTCTCGGGATATGTTTAAGCAGGAGCTCCAGCCTGTCTGGGCTGCGTAGGGAAGGGTGGCATTTGGAATGGACAGAAACAAGCTGCCACTGCAAATGGGGCTTAGGAAACAAAACCTAAGAAATACTTGACTCGTGAGTTTCTCCCCCAAGGCTTCCTACTAACCCTACTTGACTTTGCAGGCGGGGAGGGGGGGTCTCAATTCTAAAAAAAAGCACACTGAGCTGCAGGTTTCCATCATTTGTAGTTTTCAATCAAGCTTACGGGCCTAACTATGGACTTGCGGTAAATAAAAAGATAGGCCCTAAAGATGATGCTAGCACTTGGCAGCTTTCAGCTTGCACTGTAGCATGACAAACACCCCATTGTTCAATGTACAGATAGTCCTCGACGTACGACCACAACTGAATCCAAAATTTATGATGCTAAGGGAGAAATTTGTCAAGTGAGTTTTGCCCCATTTTATGACATTTCTTGCCACATTTGTTAAGTGAATCACTGCAGTTGATAAATTAGTAGCATGGTGGTGAAGTGAATCTGGCTTCCCCATTGATTTTGCTTGTCAGAAGGTTGCAAAAGGGGATCACATGACGCCGGGACGCTGCAACCGTCATAAGTGTGAGTCAGTGGTCAAGCATCCGAATGTAAATCACGTGACCATAGGGATGCGGCAACAGTAACAGGTGTGAATAATGGTCATAAGTCACTTTTTTCAGTGCCATTGTAACTTCAAGTGGTCACTAAGCAAACTGTTGTAAATCGAGGACTACCTGCATTGTTACTGATGGTCTGTTGCACAGTCAGCCAGATGTTCTGGACTGGATTTGTCCAACTTTTGAGTCTTCCCCAAGGACCTGAGAAAGTCAGATGTGTTATTATTTTTATGCATAAAATTAGGCAGGGAGGAGAGGCTGGTGGATACCAAGGACTTGAGCTGTGAGCCTTGGCAATGATCACTGACAATATATAACAGGAGGAGGTAGCCTTGGATCCT
>NC_138204.1:14840468-14874506 GCF_964194415.1 Vipera berus | reverse complement strand
CTACCTACCTACCTATCTATCTATCTATCTATCTATCTATCTATCTATCTATCTATCTATCATGTATCTGGAATCATTTTAAGCAATTCTCTTGCAAAGAAACTGCTATACCGCAATAATATATTTGGAAAGTTAAACATAAAAGCCATTAAAATATATTTGATTTCCTGCTTTTCATCAAAACAAACAGAACGAATAGAAGTTTTCTCCTGATTTGAAATGCAAACTGAATGAAACACAAAAACTATTTTAGAATGGCATTAAATGGGAGACCAATCCATGAAGCCCAGAAAACTACTGCAGATAAGTTTTCCAAAATTATACTCAACTCATGTCATTTTGCTGAAATGTCAAAACATATGCTAATAGAAATGCTCTCAAATGCACCCAGAGGATAAATGGACTAATGAGCATCTTTCAAATATTTGGTGGGGGGGGAATCTTAATTCTGTCTCTGTTGCATCTACAGTATGGCTTCTTTTACAGGGTAATTGGTGACAAAATTCTTTAGAACTGGAAAACCTACCAACACCCTTAACACACTACACAATAAGCCAGACATGTCAAAAACAAGGCCCGGGGGCCGGATGCGGCCCGCGACATGGTTTCATGCGGCCCACGAAGCCATCCTGGAAACAGTGAGGGAACGGCCCCCACTGCCTTGGCCCTGGCCCAGAGACCCTCCTTCTGCCAGAGACCCTCAGATCTGTCCCACTCCTGCCCAGGCCCCCATAGGCACCCTTGATGCGAACGATGTAGAGCTGGCCATGCCCATCCAGTAGGCCATATGCACTCTAGCCACGCCTACCCAGTAGGACACGCCCACCCTGGCCATACCCACCCGGCCCCTTGAGGGCAACCACAATGCTGATGCAGCCCTCAATGAAATTGAGTTTGACACCCCTGCAATAAGCTGTTGTTTTCTTAAATTCTCTTTTCTAAAACATTTGTGAATGCAGCATTTCCTAGCTGAATATCAGGAATGGCAGGAATGTGCACAGATTCATGGTCTCACTATCAGATCCTGACAATCTCATATAGATGAATGTCCATAATTGTTGAAATATCTTTTAAGATCCAGGAGATTCTCAAGAGATAGATGTGGTGGTTGACTGTGGTGGTCAAGATTAAGTAAAGGTAAAGGTAAAGGTTCCCCCGCACATGCGTGCTAGTCGTTTCCAACTCTAGGGACCGGTGCTCATCTCCGTTTCAAAGCCGAAGAGCCAGCGCTTGTCTGAGGACGTCTCCGTGGTCATGTGGCCAGCATGACTAGACGCCAAAGGCGCACAGAGCGCTGTTACCTTCCCACCGTAGTGGTCCCTATTTTTCTACTTGCATTTTTACGTGCTTTTGAACTGCTAGGTTGGCAGAAGCTGGGACGAGTAACAGGCGCTCACTCTGCTACGCGGCACTCGGGATTCGACCCGCCAAACTGCCGACCTTCTGATCGACAAGCTCAGCGTCCTAACCCACTGAGCCACCGCGTCCCTTGGTCAAGATTATTAAATATCAAATATTTTCACGACTGTAGCAATTTCAAAATACTTGAACAGATTTCCATACTCTGGAAGGTGCAGTACCTAATAAGCCAAAGAGGTCAAACCCATCAATGCTGTTCCACTCAAGTTTCTGGATTGGGCTGGATTGGATTTTCTTTAAAAAAAACAAATTTTATTGGTTTTCCAGTTTTACATTAGGTGTTAAGAAAGCAGCACAGTGGCTGGGTAATCAATGGTTCAATAACAAAATCTTTAGTACGTATCTCAGGTTACATCATCAGAAATTCTTTCTCTGTTTCCCATAACAGTTGCTATATCACATTTAAGCTAGTAAATTTTTGATTATAACAAAGTTAGTTAAACCATTTATCAGTATATTTTGGCTTACACATTTCCGTGTCCTGTTTTAAGTTTTACCTAATTTTTAATTTTTTATTACAATATTCCAGTTTAACCTTTAATATCCATAGTCTTTGAATTTTGGGTAATCCAAATTTCCTTTGTTTCACTATATAAAGGTAAAGGCAAAGGTTCCCCCGCACATGCGTGCTAGTCGTTTCCAACTCTAGGGGCCAGTGCTCATCTCCGTTTCAAAGCCGAAGAGCCAGCGCTTGTCTGAGGACATCTCTGTGGTCATGTGGCTGGCATGACTAGACGTCAAAGGCACATGGAACGCTGTTACCTTCCCACCGGAGTGGTCCTTATTTTTCTACTTGCATTTTTACATGCTTTTGAACTGCTAGGTTGGCAGAAGCTGGGACAAATAACAGGCGCTCACTCTGTTACGCGGCACTCGGGATTTGACCCACCAAAATGCCGACCTTCTGATTGACAAGCTCAGCATCCTAACCCACTGAGCCACCGCGTCCCTTTTTTCACTACATAGAAGTTATCATATCTAAAATATACATATTACATACACATATTACTTACTTAAATATATCCTTATCTTATTTCATAAGCATTTTCTATTTCTCATCCTAATACATCATCACTTATTAATAGAGCATCCTTTATTGTCTCAAATCCATATTATCTGGGCTAAACAATAATTCAAACCTAATTTCTAATTGTTAGTTTTCATTTCCCTTGTAGGTCTAAATCCT
This sequence comes from Vipera berus, assembly GCF_964194415.1. NCBI lineage: Eukaryota > Metazoa > Chordata > Lepidosauria > Squamata > Viperidae > Vipera > Vipera berus. Next base: position 14,871,901 of record NC_138204.1, on the reverse strand, counting down.
ATGTGTTAAGCCAGATAGTCCCTTATTTATTTTTTATCATTTAACCACAATATTTAAATCCAGTAATCATGTTTTCCTTCATCTACAAGTCTCTCTTTAGCCCATTAATTGAAACCTTAGGATCCTCTATCATAAATCAAGAGATCCTATTTTTTTAAAAAATCTAACTCTGGGTTTCTTTTTGTGCCAACCAGACTTCCATACCAATGATTTTAAATCATCAGATAAATCTCCCTCCATTCTTATACATATTGCTTGAACTAAGGGAGACCATCTAGTTGTCAGACTACCAAAAAAGCTGGCCCATTCATAGTCGTTAGGTTGTTGTCCTGGTAGGTCCTTCAATTCAGTTTGGCTTCTTGTTCCTCAGGTTGCTTCTTGTTTAGGTAGAGAGTCACATCCAGTTTTATGGTTGTTATTTGATTGTCCAGGTTTTCAGTATACTGTATCTGTTGGTCTTCAACAGCCTCCATATTAGTGTTGCTTTGTTCTAGTTCTGTTGATTTTTGGGTTATAGATTCTTTAGTTGCGGTCAGGGTTTGTCTGTCAAAGTTTTCAATAAGTTGTATTTGTTGATCTTTAAAGTCCTCTGTCTTGGTGTTGATTTCTTCCGCTTCTGTTGGCTTTTGGATTATAGGTTCTTTCGTTGAAATCAAAGTTTCATTTTGTAAATTTAAGCTGGCGCCTTTGTCTTTCAATCTGGATTTAATTATCTCGGTAGCTTCAAGAATTTTTTCAATTATGAGTTTATAGTCAAGCTGTTGCTGGTCTTCCTCCATTTCTAGGACAGTTATAGATAGACCTTTAGTGAAGGCTATTTCCTAGATGACAGTCAGTAAATGTTCACCTGTACTATTCTTAAAAATCAATTTCACTGTCCAAATGTTCTCCCAGCTTTTTATCTCTTTTAGATAATGCCAAGGACAAATCTTGGCTGTAAGCAGGTCTCTTTAACAGAAGTATTTACTTGCTATACCAAGCTTCGCCACAAGATGTCCCTGGCAGCATTTAAAGTTTTTTTTTCCAAAACCAAAGCTAGGTTTTTATCCAGATAAAATTCTTTTTCATAGATAAGGTGACAGGTCCACATGACAGTAGGAATTTTGGGGTCTCCAGATATTAAGGTAATATAAATCCAATTGCTTAATTGTATTTCTTAGTGTTTTATTTTCCCTGCGTAGTCAGACACCGCCATCTTAGATGGTGGGAGGAAAACATTCCCTTCCCTCTCCTCGCTGGGAGAAGAAGTTTCAAAAGGTTTTTGACAGGAAAGTACTTGGGATACAAGAAGGTAAAGTCTCACCGAGTTCTTGTGGGGTGCTTTCAGTGTGCTTGGTTGTAAATTTGGCCTCGGCAGGTAGCAGCTTGATGATGGGCCATGTGGATGGCCCATCTTTTCTCCTTCGGTCCGAAGAGCTGCCCCGGATCAAACAGAAGGGCTGCTGCCCTTCCGCAATCAATAGGGAGGTCCTCTTCTGGCTCGTCGATCCTCCAAGGTGACTTTCAACCTGTTTCAGGGTCCCCGGGCAAGAGAAAACCAGACAGTGGGAGGAGCGATTGCCCCTAAGCATCTGCCAGTGCCGCGATCCTGAACCGGAAGCCGGGTTGGATTGGATTTTCAAAACCCAGAACAACCCTAGCTTTCCAAGACCTGTTCTGCCCAATTTCTGGAATGGGATTCATTTCTGAATTTGAAACAAAACATGTTCTCCATTTTTTACCCTCTTTGTTCCATTTATTACATATATATTTGTTGCATTTTATGTTTACACTGCATATTCTGATTTCTTTTTGTTGATCTAAGCCCTCATCACAGCTTACATATATACAGGCAGTCCTTGACTTACGACCACAATTGAAACAATTAATTTTGTGTTGCTAAGTGAGACAGTTGTTAAGTAAATTTTACCTCATTTTATGACCTTCCTTGCCACAGTTGTTAAGTGAATCATTGCAGTTGTTAAGTTAGTAATATGGTTATTAAGTGAATCTGGCTTCCCCATTGACTTTGCTTGTTAGAAGGTTGCAAAGGGGATCACATGATCCCAGGATACTGCAACCATCATAAATTTGAGTCAGTTGCCAAGCATCTGAATTTTGACCACGTGACCGTGTGGATGCTGCAATAGTTGTAAGTGTGAAAAACAATCATAAGTCACTTTTATTAGCGCTGTTGTAACTTCAAACAATCACTAAATGAATTGTTGTAAATCAAGGACTGTCTGTAAATACTATGTATAAAGTTGGTCCTCGACTTACGGTTCACTTAGTGACAGTTCAAAGTTACAACAGCACTGAAAAAAGTGATTTATGACCTTTTTTCATACTTACAACTGTTGCAGCATCCCCATGGTCCTATGATCAAAATTCAGATGCTTGGCAACTGGTTCATATTTATGACGATTGCTGTGTCCTACAGTTATGTGATCACTTTTTATAACCTCTGACAAAGTCAATGGGAAAGCCAGATTCATCTAGCAATCATGGCAAGAAAAGTCATAAAATGGGGCAAAGTTCACTTAACAAATGTTTCATTTAGCAAAAAAAATTTTGGGCTCAGTTGTGTTCGATAAGTCAAGGCCTACCTGTAGTATAGCAATAACAATAGCACTTAGACTTATATATCGCTTCAAAGTGTTTTACAGCCCTCTCTAAGCGGTTTATATATGGATCTTTGGTCATTCGGGTTTTTTCCCACGTAGAATTGAAGGTGTAAGAGCAACGTTTCGACGAAATCTCATCCGTCATCCTCAGGCTGGTGGCTTCAGCTTCATTCTTCTGCAAGAAGTGTGTGGTAGTGGCTGTTTGTTTAAAAAAGAGGAACAAACAGCCACTACCACACACTTCTCCCAGAAGAACGAAGCTGAAGCTACCAGCCTGAGGATGACGGATGAGATTTCGTCGAAACGTTGCTCTTACACCTTGAAGTCCAAATCCTGACAATGATGAAGCTTCATGGACAGAGGCACACATAACTGTTTCTCACAGTCCCACTGACCCAGTGCTGTACAATTAAACTCCTCAACAAAAGATATTTTTGTATGTAGCAAACAACAAAGCAAATTATAGGGGAGGGGGGAATGAATTGTGTGTTATTCACTGATTTTAGATGGTTGAGAAAAGAATGGCTGAACATACTTCCTAGCTATATTTGAAAGTCTGAGAAAATATTTACAGCTTGTAAAAAGTTCACTATGTTCTAATGTATTAATATTTTTGGCTTTCTATCAACTTTCCAGAACATTTTTTTTTCATCTTGCAGTGGCTGTATAAAACATTTCAAGAACAACAAATGAAGCCAACTGTCTTTTTCATTTAAATAATCCACCATCCATCTTCTTCTTAGAAGCAGTTTTCTATTGAGAACACAACAATGGACTGATTTATACTGTGTGTCTTTTACTCAGTGTATAAGTAAATGCAACACGAAATGTAAGCAGACTTCATTTAAACCAGGGGTGGGGAACTATGTCTCTTATATAATCTGTATGGCTGGCTCAGGAATTCTGGAAGTTGAAGTTCACAGATCATACTTCTCCACCCCTGGTTTAAATGGTAACAGTTCTCATTCATTATTAATCCTAAATTAATCTTAAAGTTGAGCTACTGTGTCTTTATGACATCTGCTTATTTGAAGTAAACAGAAATTTAAGAAAATGTATAATTCAGCCAAGCATAGAAAGGTAAGAAGTGAATGATGGAATAAAAAAAGTTTTCTAAGCAATAGAATCTTAATACGCATGACAGAAAAGTGTGAGTTATGAAGTTAAATGCTAGAATGTAGGATTTGATTTATTGTTTCGAATTTGCCATATCATTTCTACATGGCAGAAAATGTGATAATTCTGCACAGCTAAATAAACAATAAAAGTGTTAAATCTGCCGGGCCAAATGCTTTAAACCATTAAAACCATACAAGATAATGTTCTGAAATAGTTGGTCACAAGCAGGACCTCATCTGTTCTGCTGTGACCTCCTAAAAACTGTCTTTAGAAAAACACAATACAAAATAAAATCAGCAAGTTAAAACATTAAAACAGTAACGCAGAAGCATTACAATTTAAGAATCAAAGTAGTATCAGTATATTATTTTTTAAAATTCTGGGAACATGTCACAGCATGCAGTCAAAGCCTTTATATGATTTCTACCTGGGCCAGATCCTGGACTAATTGGAAAAGACCTTGTCTATAGAGATTCTCAGTCATTCAGGTCATAGTTATCCCAAGGATGCTTTTTCATGAGGCAACTGGACTTGCTTGTTTTTTCTTTGAAGATGTTTTGCTTCTCATCCAAGAAGCTTCTTCAGCTCTCACTGGATGGTGGGGGAAATGGAAGGATTTATACTCCTTGCAGACAGCTGGTCATTTGCATTCTTTTAGAGAGTTGTGGAGGCCACTTGGAGGTTTATCTGTGTATTCAGGGTCACCTGAGCAGTGCAAATGGGTACAAAGCTTTCTTGGAACTGCTGAAAAGACTGTGTTGTAGACTGGAGATAGATTAGGGATGTCAAACCGGCAGCCCGTGGGCCGGATGCGTCACGCACAGGCCATGCCAACCCTGGCTCCGCAAAGGCAAAAAACATTGTGATACATCATGATACATCAAGTGACACAATCGAGTTTGACACCCCTGAAATAGATGATGTCGTATTTCTCCCCCTGTGTTGAGAGAGGGCTGCTCAGTTTTGACATAGATGGTGGCTTTGACCCATCTTTCAAACCAGCGGTCCTCTCTGTCCAAAATGTGGACTTTGCTGTCTTCGAAAGAGTGGCCTTTGTCTTTTAAATGCAGATGGACTGCTGAATCTTCTTGATGACTCTAAAAGAATACAAATGACCAGCTGCCTGCGAGGATTATAAATCCTTCCATTCCTCACCATGTAGTCAGAGCTGAAGAAGATTCTTGGATGAAAAGGGAAACATTTTAAAAGAAAACACAAGAAAATCCAACTGCCTCATGAAAAAGCATCTTTGGAGAAGACCTTGATGTTGGGAAAGACTGAAGGAAAAAGGAGGAGGGGGAGGCAGAGGATGAGACAGTTGGATAGTGTCATCAATGCAATGAACGTAAGTTTAATCAAATTCCAGGAGACATTGAAGCACAGGGGAGCCCAGCATGCTATGGTCCATGGGGTCACAAAGAGTTGGCTACAACTTAGTGACTGAACAACAACTTGTAGGCTAATCCATTATTAGTAAAAATATAATGGACTCCCTGTTTTCACCTGTTCATAGAAAAGTATTGGAAATAGAGATTTATCAGAGACTCTAACCAATGTCATAAGTTATAAATCAGTCAAAAGAGTTCAGTTGCAGAAATTGTTATACCCATATTCAGTGCTTTTTTTGTAAAAGAAAAAGGTGCCGGAACTCACACATGTCATACAACCCGCCTTGCCTACCCTACAATGTTCCATCCAAAAAAGGTGCCGGAACTCCACTCTGAGCATTCTATGACAAAAAAAGCCCTCCCCATATCCCTTCCACTTTAATGTTTCCTCTTTGGTCTCCTTAAAATGCCTAACATTATACAAGAGAAGCAAAAATATTTTCCACAGGAAGCATTAAACTAGTTGAAAAAACTGGTTGCTTTTCTAGGACAATCTTCTCCAACTGAATGCTTTCTCTGTAAAATTGTTGTGGTCCCAAAATGTATAGCCACCTAAGCCTCATAGAATCAAGATCACGTGAAGTGGTAATACCACTTTACAACGCCTTGGCAAGGCCACACTTGGAATAAAGCATCCAGTTTTGGTCATCATGATGTAAAAAAGATGTTGAGACTCTAGAAAGAGTACAGAGAACAACAACAAAATGATTAGGGGACTGGAGGCGAAAACATATAAAGAACAGTTGCTGCAATTGGGTATGTCTAGTTTAATGAAGAGAAGGAGAGGTGACATGATAGCAGTGTTTCAATATCTCAGGTGTTGCCACAAAGAAGAAGGAGTCAAGCTATTCTCCAAAGCACCTGAAGGTAGGACAAGAAGCAATGGACGGAAACTAATCAAAGAGAGAAGCAACCTAGAACTAAGGAGAAATTTCCTGACATACCAATTAATCAGTGGAACAACCTGCCTCCAGAAGTTGTGACTGCTCCAACACTGGAAGTTTTTAAGACGAGACTGGACAACCATTTGTCTGAAATAGTATAGGGTTTCCTGCCTGAGCAGGGAGTTGGACTAGAAGACCTCCAAGGTCCCCTCCAACTCTAATTGTTGTTGTTGTTGTTGTATTTTGAACCAGGATAAGAGACCACCTAGAAATCTCTTGGGTAAAGATGAGGCTGGGAAGTTGAAAAAGAACATCCCAAGAAAAGTCATTGCAAGAAAAACTACTTCTGTGAGGCCACTAGAAGTCCAGCTCCAAAAAAAAAATCAACAACCAAGCCTTGATTCAAATCTTGCTCTAGGTCGGTGTTTTTCTAACTTGGCAACTTTGAGATGTATACTGTAGACTTCAACATGGAGAATTCCCTAGCCGGCATGCTCGTTGGGAAATTGACCGGCTTGATCATAGCTTGTTAAATGAATCACAATTGCCAGAGGGTCTCTAGATCCATTCAGCTGGGGGTGGGGGAATGACTCTCGGGATCCATTCAGGATGACAAGACGGGAGACAGGCAGCCCAGGACAAAATCTTTGTCTGTCTGTCTGTCTGTCTGTCTGTCTGTCTGTCTGTCTGTCTGTCTGTCTGTCTGTCTGTCTCTCTCTCTCTCTCTCTCTCTCTCTTTCTTTATTTCTCTCTTATTTTTTCTTTCTTTCTCCCAAATTCTCTAATTTCTCTCATTCTCTCTCAAACACATTCCTCCCTCCCTCCCTCCCTCTGTCTCTGTCTCTGTCTGTCTGTCTGTCTGTCTGTCTCTCTCTCTCTCTCTCTCTCTCTCACACACACACACACACCTTGTTCACACCCTTATCTCATGCGTGAAGCCAGGACCCTGCCCACCTCTGAGCGACTTCATCCCTCCAGCCATCCTTGGCAGAAGCGCCCGGCCTCCCCCTTTCCCTCCCTCTGCGTTGCCCAGCCGTCGCCTGGCAACGGAAGCCGCCGCAGCAAGCCGGCCACCGCGTCTCGTCTTTGCCTTGTGCCTCGCCGGCTTGTGGCTGGACCGGACCACAACAGCGCATTTGTTTTCCTCTTGGCCGGAGACGTCGGCTAGTTCGAGAAAGCATCCGCGATGTCTCAGAAAAACAAGCTCAACTTCGTGGCTGAAGCTCAGATCTGGTAAAGTCGCCGCCTCTTTTTAAAAAAAAAAAATAAAATAAATTTCCCCCGATGTTCTGCTATGGGGTTGGCTATAGGACGCCTGCCCCAAACATTTAGCTTAACTTACCCTAAATCAAGGGTAGGCAACCTCGGCTCTTTTATGACTCATGGACTTCAACTCCCAGAATTCCTGAGCCAGCTTGGCTGGCTCAGGAATTCTGGGAGTTGAAGTCCGTGAATCATAAAAGAGCCGAGGTTGCCTACCCCTGCCCTAAATCCTTCCCGGGCCCCACCCCGCTTCCGAATTGCTCCAAAAACAGAGGCTATTAACCGACTTTCCCTAGTTTTAATCTTCATGTTTGGACTTCAGCTCCCAAAATTCCCAAGACTGCATACTCATTGCTAAAATTTGGGGAGTTGAAGCCCAGAGGGGGTCAAGGGTGGGGCCAAGTATTCTGATGTAACAAGTAATGTCCAGGTGTGTTGATTATGAGAGTTGAAGTCCAACATATTTGAGGACAACATCTTGAGGAACAGCTTGAAAGCCCTCTCCTACCATAGTGGAAGTCTCCAAGTTCTAGATGTTTACTCAGGCACCCGGGTAATCCCAGCGGATCTCTCTCCCATGTTTATTCTAATTTCCTTGTGGTTAATTTCTATTGGGCTGAGATGTGAGAAGACGCCACATGTCTGAAAGAGGACGGTGAAAGAGAATAAGGTTTTAATGCAGACTGAGAAATGTATTCCAATGTGTTCTTAGACTTCCCAGAAAGTTGATGCCACCAATATAAATACTAATCTTCTCCAAAATGGCACCTTTCAGAGGTACTGGCTGCACATTAGGGAAGTTCAAGTTTAGTTATGTTCCATACCAAATCTGAGCATCTGGGATTCACAGAATTTCCCAAAGCCACAGAATGTTTATACAGTATGTACGGACATCAGTGCGTACATTCATGTCCTTTCTCACAAAAAACTGGGTGACTTTTCAAGGAAAACGGCAAAGTGCTTGAATATAACAAAGTTTTGTAATATTGCTCTAGCAGTGTCAGTTTTATGGCACAAAAGTATAGTTATCACAAGAGGCAAAAAGCTACTTTTAAAACTGTCAGTATTTCACAGGGACAGCAAAATTCAAAAGCTTACTCTACATTCAAGATTCTAGCCTCAATGTCAAGCTATTCTCCAAAGCACCTGAAAGTAGGGCAAGAAGCAATGGACAGAAACTAATCAAAGAGAGAAGCAATCTAGAACTAAGGAGAAACTTCCTGACAGTTAGAACAATTAACCAGTGGAACAACCTGCCTCCAGAAGTGAATGCTCCAACACTGGAAGTTTTTAAGAAGAGACTGGACAACCATTTGTCTGAAATGGTATAGGGTTTCCTGCTTGAGCAGGAGGTTGGACTAGATAACCTCCAAGGTCCCTTCCAACTTTTTTATACTATTGTTATTATTATTATATAACTTTTATTCATTAAACATGAAACTCAGTCAACTGAACACTCAAACTGACTGGCACTAATGGTTGACATGGGTTGCTGCCAGCATCCTAGGTATCAACCAGATATTATTATTATTATTATTATTATTATTATTATTATTATTATTATTATTATTATTATTATTATTATCATCTTTTTTTTAAATCTCAAAAGGCAACAATCTATAATCTTAGGAAACTAATCAAGGAGAGAAGCAACCTAGAACTAAGGAGAAAATTCCTAACAAAATAATTAATCAGCGGAACAACTTGCCTCCAGAAGTTGTAGTGCTCCAACACTGGAGGTTTTTTAGAAGAGATTGGACAACCATTTGTCTGAAATGGTATAAGCCATAGGGCTTATTGGTTGAACAGGGGGTTGTACTAGGAGACATCCAAGGTCCCTTTCAACTGTGTTATTCTGTTCTGTTCTTAGCAAGAAGGCCACCCAATTTGAACTTTTTTTTTCTTTTCAGCAATTGTACTGAAGAGAAATAAATTTAAAAGCCTGGGGTATTAGAGGTTCTTCTTCACTTTTTAAATGATCCACCGGGTGTTTATCTAATAAGTAGACAGATATATTTGCTCAATAATGTACTTCTGTGCAAAGGGTGGCATAAAAATTGGATGAACAATGATATGTCTCTCCATTGCCTCTAACTACAGCTACTTTTTTTTAATCTGGTATCTTCACTTATTTGATTCTCTGTAGAGCAGGGGTGTCAAACTGCCAGCCCGTAGGCCGGTTGCATCATGCAGAGGCCACGCCCACCCCAGCTCTGCCAATGTGAAAAAAGTCATGATACGTCACGATACATCATTTCATCCCTTTGCTATAGAGGAGCATTTCTCAACCTTGACAACTTTAAGATGTGTGGCCTTTAACTCCCAACAATTGCTCATGGAACCATGCTGGCTGGGGAATTCTGAGAGTTGAAGTCAACAGATCTTAAACTTGCCAAGATTGAGAAACACAGCTATAGAGTATTTTAATGATAACTATAAATTATTAGAGGGACGCGGTGGCTCAGTGGGTTAGGACGCTGAGCTTGTTGATCAGATGGTTGGCAGTTTGGCAGGTCGAATCCTGAGTGCCGCGTAGCAGAGTGAGCGCCTGTTACTCGTCCCAGCTTCTGCCAACCTAGCAGTTCAAAAGCATGTAAAAATGCAAGTAGAAAAATAGGGACCACTACGGTGGGAAGGTAACAGCGTTCCGTGTGCCTTTGGCGTCTAGTCATGCTGGCTACATGACCACGGAGACGTCCTCGGATAAGCGCTGGCTCTTCAGCTTTGAAGCGGAGATGAGCACCGGCCCCTTGAGTTGGAAACGACTAGCACTACCTTTATAAATTATTAATTTTAAAAAGCACAATTCACAAATGTTTTTTTGGTCTATTTAATATTTTTATTGATAATTGAAGATACCGTTTTTGATATGTTGCTTGGTGAGAACTGATTATCACTATCTTTTTTTTGAGTATTTTGTATCCTACCATATGTTACATGAGACATGGATGTGTTTGGGACAGATAACCTAGCCAACAGGTAAAAGGCATTATGTAAAAGTCTTAATTGCCCCAAATCATGATGGGCAATAGAGATCAGTATGCATGGGTCACTCTGGTGACAACCATGGTATATGGAAGATTGTAACTAGAAATGTAGAAAGAGTATGTGGTGAAGAATATGAATTAAAGGAAATGAGACAAAAGAAATAGTTTCACAAAAACATATTTCTAAGAGAAAGAGGAAGGAAAAATTTGAATGTGGTCTGATCTTGTGGGATCCAAACAAACAATAATATTAAATGTATTGAAGCTATAAGATTAATTAAGAGTGAATCAACTAAATGATGTCAGGAAGTATGAATTAACATCACCTATTTTGTTAGGAGTAGAGATAAAAGTAGAAGTTTATAGGTTGAATAATGGTAATGAAAATAACAAGGAACAGTTGATGGAAAAATATGCCACATTCTATATTAATGGAGTCTAGAGAAAAAAGTTACTTTGGTTGATGAGTGGAAACAAGATGAGGAAGTTTTTTTAAAAAAAAAGTCATGGGTGAGCATCTACTTTTAAAAAGTAGTACTAAGGTTTCACACAGAACTCCATTCTTAGAAAAAGGTCTCTTTTAATTACACAGTTTAAGTAAATTCTGTTCTTGTGTACACTTGGCAAAGGAAGAAGTCTAAATCTGAAAGCATGATTCATTTGAACTTTGTGACGACTGGCTGAGAGAATTAATAAAGGATGTAAGGATGGTGAAAGGTTATGAATATACCGTAGGACTGACTCTACTCTGGTAGAGTATATGTTGGGAGGAAATGGAGTAGAAGAAAAAGTAGGAAGTGAAAGAAATGAGGAAAAAAGTAAAGGTTGTGGGAAGAGAAAATATGGATCATGTTTGAAAAACTATTAGAATATAAATATATGGATTGACTGGAATAGATGTCTCTTCCAACTGAACAGATGGAAAGTGGCTATAAAAAATGTTGATACGGAAGATACCAGAGAACTGTATGGAAAGAGCCTAGTAGAGAGTATGAAAAAAGAAAAAAGAATAGTGGAAATGATAGAGGCTGAAAGAGAGGAAAAATATGCATAAGAGAATGTTGCAAAAACATTTGGGTGACTACAACTGTTGTACATGATATGTACGCTATGTATATACTATGAGTATATAGAGAAGAAGGGTGTTATTTGTTAGATCTATGTAATTTATCCAATTTGCAAGAAGAGCTGTGGGAAATTTACAATAAAAATATAAAACAAGGAATTAAAAGTAAAGATATAAACAGGAAGCCAGACAGAATAAGCAAAATAACAATAGCACCTGAGATCCGTCAACATATATCTCATTCAAGGGGTTTTACGCTCTATTGAAGCTCATCTTACATTGCGGTCCAATGCTTGGGGGAATGTTCCTTGGGTTTTCCAGAGAGGCCGAAGAGTTGGGACTGTCTGAATCTTCGGGGGAATGAGATCCCATAGAGGAGGCACAGTGACAAAGAAGATACACCCCTGAGTCTCACTAAATGACATTGTTTCATGAAAGTGATCTGAAGCATGACTGCTGTGCTGAATTTAATGGGACAAGCAGACACTTGGAGGCAGCCAGTCCCACAGGTAACCCAGCCTTGTGCCATGAAAGGCTTTAAGAAGGATAACCAAAACCCGTAAAATGAACCTGGAAGTTTATAGAGAGCCAGAAGGTGTTAAAAGCAGAAAGACACTTGAGCCCTGGAGATCCTCCGCAATGCAGGAGCCTTAGGCTAGATCTCTCATTCCCAACAATACCAACTGGGAGCAGCCATGGAGGAAGAAAGAAAGCCAATGTAGCACTGTGTTCCCATTTTTAAACCTTAAAACTGGTTCAGAAGATAGATTTGCATAGAACAGAGTCAAAGACAAGAAGCAAAGTTTAAAAGAGGCAAAGAAAATGCAGCGTGAGTCTGATGGAAATATAACATAGTTTTGCAAGTTTTCAGAGTGTAAAGGAACCTCCAAAAGAATGAAGGTAATTGAGACTAAAAATGATTAAATTATTTGGGATGAAACTTAAAAAAAAAGGAATTCTGGAAGTATTTCAGAGATCATCTTCATATCTCCCTACTTTAGCACAAACGTGGCTCTGTAATTCTTTTTTCTTCTGCTTGTACTCATGACATTTCCTTCATCTCGTCCCTAGCCCATAAATTTAACTAGATTCCCTTTTCTTTCTTTTTTCTTATCTCCTGACATTAACTTCTTTTTTCCACTACTTGTCACTTTTCTGTGCTTTGCTTAATATTGCTTACTCCAAAAAGGAATTGTGTGATGAATACCTAGAATACTGTAAATGTATCATCATCAACATAATGTGCCCAGTTGTGCCATTTAAACAACTGTTTGGTGTTTTTTTTAACATGCTAGTAAAATATAGTCTGGAGCATTCCCCCCTGTGCATGGCCACCACTGCAAATCAAGTTTAGGTCAACAGCATCCCACAGTCACGTGATGAAAAAACAGCATGTATTTACAATGGATGCAGCATTCCCAGAGTCATGTGATCAGCCATCTGAGACCTTCCCAGACAAGCAACTGCAGTGATTCACTTAACAACCAGGGCAAAAAAAAGTGGTAAAATTGGGGGTGACTCATTGAACAACTGCTTTACTTAGAAATAGAAATTCTGGTTTGAATAGTGGTTGTAAATTGAGAACTACTTGTGCACAGTACAAAATACATGTAATCATGTAGTTGTCAAGTGCAGGAAAATATATAGGTTTTATTGTATGCTAAAGCTCTCTACAAGAATTTGAACTACTAACGGTCACACCAAATTGGCGATAGATAAGAGCCAACAGAAATCAAGGTGAATAGTAACCATTAAGTAATAATTATTATTGATTTATTTTATCAGCTTCCTTCATGCTCTCTCATACGTGAAAGAGAGAAGAAAATACTCTGCTGGCTGGGGAATTCTGGGAGTTGAAGTCCATACCTCTTAAAGTTGCCAAGTTTGAAAAGCACTGCTCTAAGTCAGGGGTATCATACTGCCAGCCTGCAGGCCGAATGCATCACAACGAAACTGCGCCCACCCCATTGCCGGCATTGGCAAAAAAGTGATGATACGTCACAACATGTCACGTGACATTGCGAGTTTGACACCCCTGCTCTAAGTGAATCAAGAGAAAGAGAAGCAAAATAACATTTGCTTCTGATGTCGCATTTCCTAAAATACTATTCAAACTGCAATCAAAGCTGCTTTTGCAGCATCCCTCAAGCAAAGTGATATAAATTTAAGGCAAAAGTGTGACTCCAAATTGGATCCTAGGTCATGAAGTTGACCCACTTCAGATGAAAAGGTTACAATCTGCTAATCGCTTACTTCAAAATGTTTCAGGCAACTGCTTTAAATTTAATAACCTGTGAATTGCTGCAATGAGGCACACATGGGCAAAGAAAAAGTATTTTAATAAAACTTGCAAGACTTCTTTCTATATATGCTTGTCTCTTCGCCCATCACAATGATGTATTTTGAGAATAATGAGGAAATTGACTTAATCTACTAAATTCTTCTCAAGGACTTTGGGAGGGGAGTTTTCACCTTACATTGATTCACAGTTTGCTAAAGGATAGAACAAACTTGAAATCTATTTGCCTGCAGCAATTTGCACATCGTTTATCAAAAGTATAGAATTATTTCCACAAATGATCCTTCTATCTAGATATCTACAGTACAGCATGCAAGTATAGTCTCAAAGTTAGAAACCAATAAATTTTGAGGCTTTACATGTCCAAGTTGGAGGAATGCAGTGTAAAGGGCTTTGTTAGGTGACTTTGTCAAGTTTTACAAATGCTTTTTTTTTCTTGGATTAGGAAGACTCACATTGAAACAGAGCGTGAAGCTGCCCGAAAATGGCCCAAGCGCTGGGGATTTCTGTTGACCCCACTTGAAGAGGTAACATTTCCTTCTGTGCAATATTTATATATGAAGAATGGATATACCTCATAACCTGTGTTGAACTGCAATTGGGATGCTTACGCTAGGTACAGGGGCATCAAACTGCCAGCACACGGGCCAGATGCATCACTCCAAAACCGTGCCCACCCCATTGCCAGCAATGGGGAAAAAAATCACAATACATCGCAACACGTCACGTGAAGTTGCAAGTTTGACACCTGTACACTAGAACAATGGGATAGGATGTTATTGCATTTTTTTTAAGGAGTACTCTCTCACAGACTTAGCAAACTGCCTCAAGGTGGTTGGGGCAATTAATTATCAATGGAAATAATTTGTTCTGCAAGAAAATAAAAGGGAGGTGTGGGATTTAACTGCATGACTTGAGCGATAAGACTAGTCACTTTGTATGCCAATCCTAGCTATATCTGTATATTACTGAACATCAAAAGGAGCCTGGATGACTTCCGGTTTGCCGTGCAGCCACCATTGACACCTGGAAGACGAGCTCCATCTTCCCCATCCAGTTTCGCACTGCTGGGGGACCCTGAAAAGGGTCAAAAGTCACCCTGTAGAGGCAACCAGCAAGGAGGGGCCATTGCTGGATCACAGGAGAGTGGTAGCTCTCCCACTAGAGCTGGCGAAATCCTTCAAACCAGCAGACGAAAGACCGGCCATAGAAATATGGCTCGTCACTAGGCTGCAGACAGCCGAAGTCACACCTACCATCAGACAACTTTAAAGAGACTGGGTGAGATCTACCTCTCTTAAATCCTAACTATTTTCTGTACCTGCATGAACTGCTAAAGTATTTTTCCCCCTATGGAGAGGGAAGGGAGATTTTAGCCCTCCCTCTAGAAACAGCGGTGACTGACTACCCAGGAGAGTTTAAAATGTTGAAAAAATAATTGGATCCTAATCGGAATTCTATTTCCTAAAATTGGTGGACTAAAAGCCTCTCTATTCTTTATTTTTTACTTTTTATTTTTACCGAAGATCTGGGTTTTCCCTTTTAAAACTGAAGTAAAACTGAAAAGATCAAAATAACTTTGGGGCAACACCTTGTGGCTAAACTTGATATTTCAACCTGCTATTGTCTAAAAGAGACTTGGCTGACAGCCCAGAAAGTAGATAAGATACATGCAACCTTGAAACTTCAGCTGTGAAAAGCTCAGCTGTGCTTTTTATCTAGTGGATTTCCTGACTGTTAAGCTTTTAGTCTAATATACTATCATGGAAGAAAACCAGGAACAGAGTTTTCCTATGGAAGAAGATCAGTAACAATTTTTTGTTATGTTGAAAGCAATTCTTCAAAATCTTCTTACAGCTGGTGAAGAAATAAGAAGCTACAGAAAAAAAAACAAGAAGGCAGCCCAGATATGCAATCTCAAACTATGACTATAACTAAAGAATCATCTATACAGCATACAACATAAAAAGTTGAACAATTAAATACTATAACAGAAGATTTAACTACTCAATAAATACAGATAATGGAAAATCCAGAAAAGAAACTGACAATATGGAAAAAGGAAAAGATTTCTTATACAAATCAGAAGGAACCTGAGGATCAAAAAGAAAAACAGATGGAAGAGAAGACAAACAGTTCAGGACAATTACGTCGAGATGGAAAAATAAAGAGAAGACTTGCTGGACCTGCTAGTCCTTTCAAAAAATGGCAACTGGATGGTTTTTGCAATGTCAAATAATAGATACAGTATAACAATACAAGGAGATTTGCTTGATGACCCAAAAGCACAGCCATGGGAAACAATTTGGCAAACAAAGAAGCTAGAATAAGACTGAAGAAGAATGGGGTTTGGATCTACTTATGAGAATTAAAATAGAATATACTTAAATAGATATGTGTATTTTGAATATAAGATACTGTTATGAATTGAAATAAAGAAATTTTGGTCATGTAAAATTTAGAAGTATAATTACTGACAGTTAAATTTAAATATTGATTTGTGTATAAGGGTCACGTAAAGATGATTAAAATATATATAAGCTAAAATCTTATTGATGAATGTAATAAATAGGTCTCTATGTAGTGGTAAGAAAAAGAAAAAATTAGTTTAAATATCAGATAGTAGATATAAAGAGAAAGAGAGAAAGTATTAAACACTGAAATAAAATAAATTTTGGTTATTAAATTTAAAATATTTGAAAATTATTAGAAAATAAGAATATTATATTGTATTATTAATTTGTTGATACAGATGGTGAGAACCTTATATAGATAAAATGTGTATCCTGAACATTAGATCTTGTGAGGAATTGTGATAAAGGAAATGGGGTCATGCAAAATTTGGAAATCATAAATATTAAACATTAAATTTAAATATTAATGAGAAATTAAAATTGGGAAAAACTTATTAGGTCACTGATTGTCTAAAAGATTGAATGTTAAAGCAATTAAGATATATATAAACTAAAAACTATTGATAAATGTCAGAAAGTTATTTTTTATTTGATTGATAGAATAAGAATTGTATTCATCTAAATACGAGACAGTATATATTAAGGGGGAAAGAAAGGAAATACTTATTGTAATAGTTTGAGATTTGTACTAATGATATTGGTATGTAATTTGAATTATTGTAACTCAGCCGCTACGTTGCTTTTCAAATATGTAGACGTAATATTAAAAAATCAATAAAAACTTATTTTTTAAAAAAAAGGAGCCTGATAGCAGCATTTCAGACTGATAAATGCTGTTAATAAACTAACAATAAATTTTAGCAACATCTGTTAGTGGGATGGAATGTTATCCAGATTCCCAGGAAGGAGGGGATATTCCAGAGGAGGAAGAGACAATTTATATAGTTTGTGTGAGAGAAAAGAAGTGAAGATGACTTCTCCCTAATAGTTCTCAGAGTATATGTTTTATAGTGCAAATAGTTTAATTTACAGGTAAGGAACAGTAAAGAAATCTGCTTAGAAGAAAGGCAACATGTCTTTCTTGGGCTTGGAACTTGACAGCCGGAAAATGTAGAATCCTTCTAAGATTGGGCTATCTTTGACTAACATGCTGTCCTCCCACAATGTCATGTACCACTTGGAAGATATGTCCCTAAAGCAAGGGAAAATATTGCTCAGCTGAGTATATCGTCCTTCTCAATCAATTCTAGTTATTGTGGATTTCAGCTTCCAGAATTCCCCAGGCCTAAGTTTTTTGCTTTGTCTAAGAATTGCTTCTAAATTCGGTATAAAATATTTGACCATGCTAACAGCATTCTATGAGCCTCGACCTAGTCATGCTAGCCACATGACCATGGAAGCATCTTCATACAAGGCTGGCTCCCTCAGCTAGGAAATGGAGATGAGCCCTGCCCACTAGAGTTGGACACAACTGGACAGGGGAAACCTTTACTTTTAGTTTTTCTGCGTAATAAGAGGAGGTATAGTATTTGGGGTAGAGGCTGTGGCTTTAAATCTAAGCCCATTACAAGTCTTATTTTGGAGGTGTTAAATATCTAAATACTTAAGTATATAATAATATCTAAGTCTGTCAAATATTTAACAATGAGGCTTCCATTTTGTACTAGCTTAGCCATATTTTATGGAATAATCCAAAATTCACAATGCATAGTATCATAAACCATAACCTACCAACTGCTAGTGCTGGGATCAGGGACATTCCTAGGGAAAGCATCAACAGTGTCAAAATATGAAATCAAGCAGTCAATGAAAGATGTACAGCTTTGGGGGCTCTCGAAAAAATGGCGGCGGAAGTCGAGCAGTAGCTACCTCAACATAGTCGCTGCGCCTGGTGGCTTCATTGAAGCTTCTTCGAAGCTGCCGCCGAGTGGGAAAACTCGGCAGAAAGGAGGGGAGCTTTCCAGCTCTGTGCCGAAAGTGCAATCTGCACGAAGACGCTGAAGAACCTTCCCGGTGCTGGAGTGGTGAGCGGGTGCCTGTTATGGCCTCCTGAGGCTACTGCTATACTGTGAGAAAGCCTTACTCATTCCAGCTTAAATGTAAAATTGCGCTGATATTCGGAGTCTTGACTCAAGCCAAACTGACAAGGTGGTGGAGTTTATAACTATCTTCCAATCCCGAAGCCCACATAGAATGAAGTGGCAGAGAGACGGTGTGGCAGTTTAAGAATAATACCATCTTCGGACTAAGAGGGTTCTTGGCAATTGGGTTTTACTCCTACCTTAAGATTGGTGACTTTGACTTTAATGTTCCCTGCTCCGTAGGACGCCATTGCATGAGCTGTCATTTTTGAGTTTGCTTTGTGTGTAAGATGAATTGGAGGAGCTGGTGTCTATTGCCATCTAGTGACTAGAGACTAGAGACTCTTTAGGAATATTCAAAATGGCTACTATGACTACCACTTTGAAGAAGAAGGTGCCTAGGACTTCCTTAGTCCCATCTCCAGCTACTACTTCCACGGCACCACGACGATCGTTAGAGGATATGACTACTCCTGGTAAACTTGTGATTTCGTCACAGAATATGGAAGATATTCTCCAGGCTATACAAGAGATGCTGATCAAGAATCAAGAGTCAACGTCAAAGTCTCTTGAAGAGCTAAATAAAAAGGTTGAAACGCTAACCAATGAAACATAGCAGTTTCACACAAACTTCGAGGAAGTCCAAAATATCCTATCTAATCACGAGGAATGGATTCAAGCTACTGAGACGAAGACCAAGAAAGTGATCTGCAAAATGGAGCGACTTGAACTTCGACATGCATTGGCTAATAAAAAAAATCGAGGAAGAGATCATCTTCCTTGAAATGGACTGCTCTGGTTATTTTTTACGGTTCCAGAACGTCCCCAAGGAGAAAGACGAGCATCTGGACGTATTGATGGGGGAGATTGTGGCAGAAATTACTGGAAGGGACCATGGAGATGTTTCAAGGGATATCGATGATGTCTTTCGAGTATATACTAGCTACACTCAACGTAATAACCTCCCAAGAGAGATTCATGTTTGATTCTCCAGGACGTCACTGAGGGACAAAGTATTTCGGAAAATGAGACCAAGCTTTTACCTATAAAGACAATTGACTAACAGTTCTACCTCAACTCTCGAAATGGGTACGAGACACCTGGAGGAAATATGGTTTTCTTACAACATGGCTAAAGAAACAAGGGATACACTATCGTTGGCTACTACCCGAAGGCCTGACCTTTACTTGGCAAGAGCAGAGGTTACGATTGGAAACTATACAAGAAGCACAAGACTTTTCAGAGGTCTATATTAATCCTAGCAACCAGGAGAGCGAGGGTGACAACGAAAGTAAAAGCCAAGAGGAAGTAACTCAGGAAATGACAACCAAAGAGTGCACCGGACAAGATAAGGGAACAGTCCATTTTGGAGAGGATAGAGGAAAGAACTCCCAAATTGAGACCAGATCTCGGAAACTTAAGAACACAAATAAGTAGAGGTATGAACGAGGGGCTCCACCTGTTTTCTGTCAACATTAATGGACTGAATACTCCTATTAAGAGGAAAAGGGTTTGGTCTAACCTTCAGAAAGATAACTATGATATTATATGCCTACAAGAGGTTCATATAAGGAAAGATCATCTCAAGACCCTAATCCATCCTAAACTGGGTAAGTTGTATGTATCTCTGGCCAACCAAAAAAAAAGGGGAGTGGTTGTTTATGACCGGAAAGGTCTGGTGAAACGTCAAATATATGCTGATATAGAAGGTAGGATATTGATGTTAGAGATTCTTATTGGTCAAAAGACAGTATTGTTGGTTAACATATATGCCCCCAATGTTAATCAATTTGGGTTTTTTAGAGACCTTTATAAGAAAATAAATGAATTAGACTATGAGCATATATGTATTGTAGGGGACTTTAATGCGATTGTAGATACAACAATTGACTATGATTCAGGAGTGGGCTCTCCAAAATACAAAAAAGGACATAGAAAGGTACTCCCTAAAATATGGGATAATTTAAGAATAGAAATGGGGTTAAGAGATGTGTGGCGAGATCACCATCCCATGCAAATGTATTATACATATTTCTCTCCCAGGCACAGGTTGTGGTCTAGGATTGATATGCTTTGGTCAACACCAGATCTGAAAGAAGAGATAACATTTGTTGAAATAGGTACGAATATATGGGCAGACCATCACCCTTTGATAGTAGAGTGGAAGGGGCCCACCAGAAGAGCAAGATGGTCTATGAGGGCTGAGATAATGGTGGACGAGGGATTTATAAATATGGTTAAAAAAGAAATAGGCTATTTTTTTCTGAAAATAAGAAAGAAGATACATCTCTTCAAAATATTTGGGACACGGCCAAAGCTGTTGTTAGGGGATTGGTAATAAAGTATACAGTGGCTAAATGGAAAAAAGAGAAGGCAGAATGGATAAAGTTACTAGCCGAATTGGAGACAGACGAGGGGTAGTTACGTTTTGATCCATCTAACAATTTGACCAAAGAGAAAATAGATTTGATTAGACATGATTTATCTATTTTAGATCAAAAAGATTTGACGAATAAAATTTGGAAGTGTAGACAAACGCAATTCGAGTTTACCAATAAACCTGGCCAGTGGTTATCTTATAGATTAAGAAAAGAAATAGAATCTAGGAAGATTCAAATGCTATGGGATTACATGGGCAATTTGGTTGGTACAACAGAACAAAAAGCAAAGGTGGCACAAGAATTTTACGGTAATCCTCCCTCTATAGTCAAGAAATTTATCAGGAAGATAAGGTCAGGAGTTACCTTCAGAATTTGCAGACTGAGGCAATTTCTGATTCACGTAAAGAAATTCTAAATGCAAAAATTACTAGTGGGGAAATTGCAGCAGCTGTCAAGAAACAGGCAGGTGGTAAGACCCCAAGACCAGATGGAATCCCTAGCAAATTTTATAAAGAGATTTTTTATTCAATTAGTTCACAAATGAAGGACCTATTCAATGAGGTCCCAAAAGAATCATAGTTACCCCGGTCCTGGACAGAGGCCTATATTTCCCTAATCCCGAAACCTGACACTGATAAAACCTCGATCCAGAACTATAGACCAATCTCGCTCCTTAATGTGGACTATAAGATTTTTGCAACAATATTAACTGAGAGACTCCGGGTGTTTTTGTCCCATTTTATCCACCAAGATCAGAATGGTTTTTTACCTCATAGGCATCTGAGGGATAATTTAAGAGTAGTATTGAATGCCTTAGAATACTATGAGACCCATCCAGACAAACCTATGGTGATGATCTTTCTGGACGCCCAAAAGGCTTTTGATAGAGTCAATTGGAATTTTTTAATACAACAAATGGAAGTGATGGGTTTCGGCTCTCAATTTACAAAGGCAGTTCAAGCTATCTATACCAAGCAGTCAGCAAGGTTGCTGCTTAATGGATCAATATCAGAGGAGATACAGATTTATAAGACTACTAGACAAGGATGCCCCCTTTCACCGCTGCTTTTCATCTTAACTATGGAACCATTTCTTAAGATGATTAGACAGGATTCGGAAATTAAAGGCTTAAAAATTAAAGGGAAAGGAATATAAACTTCAAGCATTCGCTGACGATTTGGTTTTTATATTAGAAGATCCTTTGACTACAGGGTCGAAATTACTTGTAAATTTAGACAGCTATGGAGAGGTAGCGGGATTAAAAATTAATAAGGACAAAACTAAAACTCTAATAAAAAAATTTGTCGTATATTCAAAGGGAACAGATCCAAAATATTATGGGGTTTAACTGTGTTGAAAAACTTAAATATTTGGGTGTCTGGTTGACAAACAAGTGTTCCACTATTAAAGAGCTTAATTATTCAAAACTGTTAGTAGATACAGCAAATGACTTGGATAGATGGCGGCATTTACAGATCTCACTCTTGGGTAGAATTGCCGCGATAAAAGCCCATATCCTACCAAAATGGATTTTCTTATTTCAAACGGCCCCTGCAAGATTGGGGAATTTTTTTTTAGGAAATTAGACCAAATTTTGAATAAATTTATTTGGCAAGGGAAAAAACCCCGTATAAAAAGGAAAAGGTTGCAGGAGCATAAAACAAAGGGCGGCTTGGGGCTCCCTGTGTCGGAGCTTTATTACCAAGCCTCTTCCCTGGTTTGGATAAAAGACTGGGTGACCCTTTCAAGGAAATGTATCTTGATACTTGAAGGGTATGACTTGCAGCGAGGCTGGCATTCTTTTCTGTGGCCACAGAAGGATAAGTAATCTAAATATTTTACTACTCATTATATTAGAGGAAATTTACAAAGGGTTTGGGAGGCCGTTAAAAAACAAGTATATATCCAGATCCCCAAATAGGTATCTCCATTGGAAGCGGTGACCCTCCCGACTGTACACAGTATAAAGAGAAATTGGACCTACGGTGATTTGTTGGATGAGGATGGGAGACTCAGATCCAGAGCTGATCTCCAAATTAGGGGATTCAACATAGACTGGTGGTCTTATGCCCAAATACAAATTAGAACTGCCAGAGACAAACAGGAGTATGGTATTGCTCTTCAATTACAAACAATTGATAAACTCCTTTTGGGTAGTCAAAGAAAATTTATTTCTAACGCATATAATCTTCTTCTGTCCAGTTATATGGCGGAAGAGAATGTAGAAGACATGATGATTGCCTGGGGGAGAAATATTGGGAAGACAATACAACTCGATACGTGGCAGAACTTATGGAATAAGACCATGAAACTGACTCTATCCTCCTCTTTTAAGGAAATTTTTTATAAAATGATCTATCGTTGGTATCTCCCCCCTGTTAGAATCACTAAAATGTTTCCAGGATCCTCTAACAGATGCTGGAAATGTTGTTCGGCCAAGGGTACCTTCTTCCACCAGTGGTGGACCTGTTCATATGCCAGACGGTATTGGAGAAAAATTCAGTAGTGGTTGTTGGAAATAACAGGCGTGAGCTTCCCTATGCAGCCAGACCTCTATTTATTGGATATGAGACCGGTTAATATCGATAAAAGAGATTGGTATATATTTGTTCATGTCTCAACAGCAGCAAGGATGGCTTTTGCACAACTGTGGAAGGACCCAGATATTCCTCCTGATCATTTGATAATAAATAAGATTCTTTGTTGTGCCGAGATGGACAGGTTAACATACATCCTAAAAGATAAACGTGAATCACTATATAATATAAGTTGGAATAAGTGTTTTGTATGGCTTAAAAGAAGGTTCAATTTAGGAGATGAGCGATGAGATCGCTTACTTAATTGATTTATGTATTTTATTAGGCTTATAAAGTGGATAAAGCCTTGGTGGAGCAGTGGGCTAATGCCTCCTTAAGTAACACCAGCTGCCTGCAATTAGTGCAGGTTCGCATCCCACCAGGCTCAAGGTTGACTCAGCCTTCCATCCTTCCGAGGTAGGTAAAATGAGGACCCAGATTGTTGGGGGCAATAAGCTGACTTTGTAATAATGCCGCTTGGGGTGTGTGTGAAAGCCCTAATAAGCAGGCATATACATAGAATGAAGGCTACTGCTAAGCTTGTAAGCCGCCCTGAGTCTTCGGAGAAGGGCGGGATATAAATGGAATTAAAATAAATAAATAAATAAATAAAATAAAATTTGACTAATGGTAGTTTCTTAAATGATAAGGTTATTCTAGGCATTGGAAAGTTTAGCTGGGATGTTATATTTTTTGTTAATAGAAGAGTAGATATAACTCTCGGTTTATTTTGTTTGTTCCCTTTGTACTATTTGTTGTCATTTTTAATGTAAATAATTAATAAAGATTATTTTTTAAAAAAGATGTACAGCTTTTAACATGCAATGCACAAATTAAAAAGAAGCGGGCTTTGATTACTCTGGCTGCTTCTGACATTTTGATGCTGTTAGGCCCCCTGCGGATATCACTGGCTGGGTTGCCATAACATGAAACCAATCATATGTCTCCGTCTGCTAGCTGTAATCTTATTCTCATTTCCCTGGGAGAAAATCCCACTGAAAGATGAGTAGAGGTAATCCTCAGGAGGAAAGCCATGGCAAATCTAGACAGCACACTAAAAAGCAGAGACATCACCCTGTCAACAAAAGTGCGTATAGTCAAGGCTATGGTCTTCCCAGTTGCAATGTATGGCAGTAAAAGTTGGACCATAAGAAAGGCTGAGCGCCAAAGAATTGAGGCCTTTGAACTATGGTGCTGGAGAAGACTCCTGCGAGTCCCTTGGACTGCAAGGCAATCAAACCGGTCAGTCCTAGAGGAAATCAACCCTGACTGCTCTTTAGAAGGCCAGATCCTGAAGTTAAAACTCAAATACTTTGGCCACCTAATGAGAAGGAAGGACTCACTGGAGAAGAGCCTAATGCTGGGAAAGATTGAGGGCAATAGAAGAAGGGGATGACAGAGAATGAGGTGGCTGGATGGAGTCACTGAAGCAGTAGGCATGAGCTTAAATGGACTCCAGAAGGAGGTAGAGGACAGGAAGGCCTGGAGGAACATTGTCCATGGGGTCACGATGGGTCGGACACAGTAGCCTGTCCATCATGGTTGTAACTCATGATGGTCACAAAGCAGGTCAGTCAGATGGCTGAGCTGAGTTTATGATCTTTTTTGGTGTAGTCATTAAGTGAACACATGCTGTGGTCATTATGTGAATCAGTGTTTCACTGTGGGTGGAGTTTGGCCAAAAACCAGAAGTAAATGCAGAGCTTGGGCAAAAACATTGCAAAACAGGGTCACATGATCGCGGGCTGTTGCAAATTGCTATAAATGTGGCCTGGATGCCAAGCACATGAAATGCAGTCATGTGACCATGGGAAGAAGTGACTGTTGGAACTTCAAATCCAGGTCATAAGTACCCCCAGGTATCTCTGTCAGAACTTTTAATGGTCACTATGGGACCGTTTGTAAGTCAAGAACTACCTATAAAGGTGTACAGTGCAGTGTAAGTTACATTACCTTAAGCTATATTACATTATTTAAATCTGTCGTCCAGATTTTGTTGCTAGCTTTAAAATGAGAAGTGATTTTCCATATGAAAGATGAATTTTAACAGCATCCAAAGGTACGTAATAAATAGCCTTGAATAGTGTCAGAAGCCAAGCAGAAGGTCTTCAGGTACTGCTCAAATAGAATATAAATATCTAGATGGATATGAACTATTATGTTATCACAATGCATGACTCAGCCTGAAGTGTCAATTTATTTTATTACATTTTTCTATTTTTTTTTAAGTTGGTAAAAGATGAAAAGAAACAACTTGCTAAGCCGAAGATCCCACTTCCAGAACACTTACAGATCCGACCTGTGACACCAGTGGAAAAATATATTAAGGTTAGCTATTTGTGAAGCAGTTTCAAGTGACAGCACTTCTGGAAAGAAAAAAAAAACAGGACTTACTTTTTCAGAGGCCATCGAAAGTTTGAAGCAAAGGTTCAGATGCTAAGAACAAATTTAAGACACTCGAGATTGATGCCTTTGGATGCTCTGATTATTGGAGATTTCATTGCACAACTTTAGATGATGCAAATAAGTTATTGTACTCTCAGACATAAAGTTTTGTGTATCATAGCTTACTGACCTCAGTGTTAGAAAAAGATTAGAGTTGGGAGCCCTTGTCTGTTTCAATTGCTTTTTTCAGATCTGTGTAAACCAGGAGTCCCCAAACTGTTCAGTTCATCAGTGTAACAGTAGTGCATTGAAAAATCTGTAAGAAATATACCACTTGCCCACAAGCAAGAACTAATAGGAGCACAAACTAGACAAAGTAATAGAAAAGGAACAACAAAATCTTTTTGTTTCAGGCTTTCATGCATTCCTCACTTTAAGATTGCATTACAATAGACCAGCATTTCCAACACCTTCCAGATGTGTTGGATTCTGACTTCCAGAATTTCTAGTTAGCGTGGGTTTTAGACAGAATGGCAAAAGTTTTTGAACATATTACCTCAAAATTCTGGGAGCTGCACCCTGGGAGACCACCATTTGGGGAAAGACCAATCTAGATTTATTACAATTTTTATTACGGCACTTGATGAAAAGAGAATGTACATTTTATAAACTAAAGGAATCCCATTAGGTTTTCTTAGGAGCAGCTCCCCAGGATCAAGCAAAACGGTTTTCTATCTGTGGAGATTTACCCTGTTTTATTGCACCGCCATGTATACAATTAGGGATTTCCAGAGACCAGAAAACAGGCCTGCAGGCACATTCATGTTTCCCAAAAGTACAGGAAACATGCTTTCATTCGTTGCCCTTCATTGCATCCGCAGTTTGCTTCTTGGCACAACATGTGCACTGGCAGTCTGTAAATAAAAGGGTCTGGACCTCAGCTTTTCAGGGTATCGTTTACAAGAAATAGCTTGCTCATCAAAAAAACTAAACAAAAAAAAAACCCCACATGGATTTGGGGATTAGATGGAGGACAATATGATCCGTTTAAACAGCTGTGGCTTGCAATTGTAATTTATTTTCTCTTATGAGCATGAAAAGCTGCATCTATCCCTTCCTCTGGATGGTCTAGGCAAAAAAGGCTTTAGCCCTTTTGTGCTTCCTCTGATGTAGAGCAGCATGGAGGCACGTGGACATAATTGCCTCCATTGTTCCCCTCTGTGGGTGGCATGCCTGGCCATGAGAAGGAAAAGAAAGACGAGGCAATCCTTTCAAAGGGATATGCTCCACCTTGATATCACAGACATTTCTCAGCTTTGGCTCAGGAACAAAGCCAAAAGGGCCTTGGCAACAGAACAAACCGAAACATTGCTTTCTTTCACTGTGCATTGCTGAGCAGGGTAAGTCCCCAGATGTTAAAGTGTTATGGGAGAGAGGACATTCCACATGCATTATGGAAGTAATTCAACCCAACAAGCACAGCAGCGGGGGCTGAGATGAAGAAGGAGCTTCAGTCTTTATTGCATGCGTCCTTCTCCTGCCACACCCTCCTCTAGATTATCCATTAACCCCTTTCGTGTTTACTACAATTGAGAGATTGGCATATTTCTCCAGCTGATGCGCTCCAGATGTCTTTGATTGATGAAGCACAAAATCCTCGTAGTTTGCCCATGCCGTTGAGGAAGAGCCTTTGCTCACTAGCACCTCAACATGGCCTGACAATATCATATTTCTGCTGTGATCGCTTGGCACCATCTCATCCTCTGCCCCAAGAATGAGAAAGGCTAAAGTCATCCTTAGGAGCTGTAGTGGCGCAGCGGTTAGAATGCAGTATTGCAGGCCAATTCTGCTGACTGCCAGGAGTTCAATTCTCACTGGCTCGAGGTTAACTCAGCCTTCCATCCTTCTGAGGTCAATAAAATGAGGACCCAGATTGTTGGAGGCAATATGCTGTCTTTGTAAACTGCTTAGAGAGGACTGTAAAGCACTATGAAGCGGTCGGTGTATACTGTGTTTCCCTGAAAATAAGGCCTACCCCGAAAATAAACCCTAGCTTGATTTTTGAGTGTGGGCCTAATATAAGCCCTAGTTTTTGGGCAAGGCACACACTTAAAAATCAAGCTAGGGAGGGGGTGGTGTGTGTGGATCTGCCCCACGCGCCCCGCACCCACTTACCTTGCAGCCAGGCCTCTCCTCACCGGCCCACTTCTTCTGTGCCATCTTCTGCAGCCAGGCCTGCATTTCTCACTCACAGGTCTTTCCGGAAGGTCTGTGCAGCCAAGACCCAAGCTATGAATTCAATCTATAGCCCGGTTCTGTAAGACCTCTGCAGCCGAGGACCAAGCTATGGATTCAACCATAGGCCTTCTGGAAAGGCCTGACTTCAAAATACAGGCTGGAATCCAGCTGCAGAATAAAGCTGCTCCTTCGGTCCCAGAAGAAGTGGACCTGCTGGGTGGGGTTGTCGGTGTTGGAGGTGAGTAAGATATTCCCCAAAAATAAGACCTGGTGCCTCTTTTCGAGGCCAAAAAAAAACAAACATACCCGGTCTTATTTTCAGGGAAGCATGGTAAGTCTAAGTGCTATTGCTAGCTGGATCCCAGGAAATGTGGTGTTTCCCTCATCAAACTGAGAACATCCAATAGTCACCATGAACTATGTAAAATCTTTTGTGCTTTCTCACCTTCTATTTTGGACCATTGTCTCATAATCAGTAAAGTAGTACTTATTGGCAAGGTGACCAATTCTGGTTATGCAGTCTCCCCTTTGTCCCTGATCAGTCTTTGCTGCCACTATGGTAATATTCCTAAAGAGTTGGATCCAGCAGCAGTTTGTCTCATTGGTTTGTCAAAATTGCATAAATAGTGCTAGACTCCCTTGGACAATGGTTGTGTAAGTGCTTTAACTCAGTGGTCTTTCTCAGGTTAGCACAAGGCTGAAACAGAATTGTGTAACAATGAAACGGTAGAAAGGTGCAACGTTTAAATTGTTGGGAAATAACTATGGGTTGCTTTTCATTCAGTGGACACCCAGCCAATCTCTATGTCCCAATTAAAGCAAGCACATACACCCAGTGCTTTTTTTGTAAAAGAAAAAGGTGCCAGAACTCACACATGTCATACAACCCGCCTTGCCTACCCTACAAGGTTCCATCCAAAAAAGGTGCCGGAATTCCGTTCTGAGCGTTCTATGACAAAAAAAGCCCTGCATACACCACTCAGTTCTGCTAGCAAAAAATACCAATAAAGGGAGAACACTGATGATATTACCTAGTTGGGTAATGAAATGTCTGCAAGAAAGCAACTAACTTAGGGAGCACCAGGGAGCACCAAGGACCCCTCAGAGCAAAAATATAGCATGATGTTTATCTATTAAACATCATCAAACATCACACACTGTTAGCAGACAAAATAAATCAAATGGAAAACATGCAAAAGCAGGAGGAAAAATAAATAAGCTCCACAATCAAGAATTTATATTACCTGTTTGCCAGCATATTTTGCACAAACATTTGAGAACTCCGTAGTATTGGGAAAAATGGAAGGAAAGAGAAGAGGATAAAAAGAAAGCAAGGTGGATGGTCTGAATTAGAGCCATGAAGGGTACAACAGTGTTGGGAACCGTTTTGGAAGACCTGAAGGACCAGGATAGAGAAGGTCTATGTGATCAATGATTTGATGGCACATGTTCAGATAGAGATGGAGAGATATGTAGACATAAAACTTTCTGAAGCTACTAGAACAATATCTAGTGTAATTAACACTGATTTGCCCAAAGGAAGCAGTCTTTGGTTAGTTATTCAATTTACTTAATCTCTCCTTTCTTTTTTTTCAACTCAAGGCAGCATACCTACATGGTAAGCCCACTCCCTGGTTTTCCCATAACAATCTTGTTAGGTGACCTAACACCTTTCATGTTTAGGAGGATTCCAACTTGTAGCCTCCATGTTTCTAGCCCAGAACTTTAGCCACTACACCAAAGTGCCTGGTTATTCCAACTTTGGTCCTTTTTAACATTTTTTTAATGTAACAGTAGCAGAACAGAGATGGGGAATATGACAGTAACTGATCCCATTAAATAAATAATTTGATGGGCAGGGAGGATATAGGGGACTGGAGGCTAAAACATATGAAGAACAGTTCCAGGAATTGGACATGCCTAGTTTAATGAAAAGAAGGACTGGGGTGACATGATAGCAGTGTCCCAATATCTTAGGGCTTGCCACAAAGAAGAGGGAGTCAACCTATTCTCCAAAGCACCTGAAGGCAGGACGAAAAGCAGCGGATGGAAACCTATCAAGGAGAGAATTTCCTGACATTTAGAACAATCAATAAGTGGAACAACTTGCCTCCAGAAGTTTTTTAAGAAGAGATTGGACATCCATTTGTCCGAAATGGTATACTGAACAGGGGGTTGGACCAGAAGATCTCTAAGGTCCCTTCCCACTCTATTACACTGTATCCAACAGAAATAGCATTGAGATGGACAGAATGCTCCCTTACAATGCGTCTAGGCAGAAAATGGAAGAATCAGGAAATG
This sequence comes from Vipera berus, assembly GCF_964194415.1. Classification (NCBI taxonomy): domain Eukaryota; kingdom Metazoa; phylum Chordata; class Lepidosauria; order Squamata; family Viperidae; genus Vipera; species Vipera berus. The sequence goes on along the minus strand of NC_138204.1, from coordinate 14,841,916 downwards.
AGACTTTGTTGTCAAGATAGGACAGACAAGGCATAAATAATATTGCTGCTCATGACATGGGTCTCTTAATGATGTTTATCTCTGTGTTTTTCTTTTTAACTCACTTAGCTTGGGTTATAACAGCATGTGATATTGGAATAAGGACACCTAAACCGATGATCAGAATATTGCAAGCAGATGAACCCCATCTCTGGTGGAACAGTACAATTGGCAGGTGTTTTCTTGCAAACTGGTGAAGTGCAGAAGAGAGAGGGGCAGCAAAGCTGGAGGAAATCAAACAATTATTTTCCTTATCATGTATTGCACACGAAATCAGGACAGCTCCATTAGCAGTAGGTCACAATAGACACACTAGAAGCAGGATAAAGATCAGCAATCAGGATAGCCAATTTCATGGTCATATCGTTTTCTGCCAGTTCAAGAATAGGTGGATAGCCCTTTTACACGGCAGTTGGGGAAAGCCTTTAGGCTGCATTAATTATTTTTCATGCTGAAGTCATCTTAATTAATAATCTTCCTTGTTTCTGTTCTTAGAACTCATTAATTTCCTCTTACCCCCAAAGAAATAAACTTTTGTTTTGTAGAAGAGCTTTAATGTTTCCTATCTATCAACAAAGAGCTTCATTCTCATATGGGGCCCTTGCTTCCATATCACTGTAACTAATTGTCCTGATGTGTTGAAGGAAGGATTTTATATTTGTTTGAATGGGAAATATTTATTTATTTACAAAAACCAAAATAGCAAAATAACCTCAGATATGCAGATGATACCACTAATGGTAGAAAGTAAAAGGAACTAAAGAGAACTAAAGATGAGGGTGAAAGAGGAGAACACAAAAACTGGCCTAAAACTCAAAGTAAGTTGAAAAACAAATAAGATCATGGCATCCAGTCCCACTTCATGGCAAATAGAAGGGGAAGAAATGGAAGCAGTGGCAGATTTTAGATCCTTGCAGATGATGGCTGAAATCAAAAGGTACTAGTGTCTTGGGAAGAAAGCTATGGAAAACCTAGACGCCATATTAAAAAGCAGAGACATCACCTTGTCGACAAAGGTCTGTAGAGTCAAAGCTATGGTTTTTCCCAATAACAATGAATGACTGTGAGAGTTGGGCCATAAGGAAGGCTGAGCTCTGAAGAATTGATGCTTTCCAATTATGGTGTTGGAGAAGACTTAGCCTGCAAGAAGATCAAATCAGCCAATCCTAAAGAAAATCAACCTTGACTGTTCTTTGGAAGGACAGATAGCTGAAGCTCAAATACTTAGGCCACCAAATGAGAAGAGAGAACTCATTGGGAAAAAACCCTGATGTTGGGAAAGATTCTAGGCAAAAGGAGAAGGGGACGGCAAATGATGAGATGATTGGATAGTATCGACACAGTAGGCAAGAGTCTGGGCAGACTCTGGGAGACAGGGGAGCCTCTCCCCGAAGAATTAGACATGACTT